>NC_134836.1:22900134-23201170 GCF_004210375.1 Tachypleus tridentatus
AATTGTGATTTAACGTCTGTTAATGGGAAAACTATAGAATTTCACCAGGAACGTTATGGATGTCGAACATTACAAACCGTTCAAGTTCAGTGGATAACCTAGGACGTTATTATGTCTACAAAGACATTGAATATCTTCCCTGTGGCCAATCAAGAAACGTTTGTTTGTCTTTAAATTTCGCACAAAGGTGCACGAGGGCTATCTGCGCTAGCCGTTCCTAATTTAGCAGTGTAAGACTAGAAGGCAAGTAGTCATCACCACCAACTCTTGAGCTACCCTTTTACCAACGAATAATGGGGTTGACCGTAATATTATAACACCCCCATGGCTGAAAGGAGCGAGCATATTTGGTGTGACAGGGATTCGAAGCCGTGAACCTCATATTACGAGTCGAGTGCCTTAACCTTCTGGCCATGTCGGGCTATCAAAAAACGACTATTTTAAGAGTAGTGTGACAATATCAACTTAGAACTGATTTGTTTGTTGTAGACCTGGATTGTCGATAAAATATTCAGTTTCAGATCGGATATAAAACTCAGTATTGTTTTATGTTTGTGAAACTGTTGTACATAATCCATCATCTATGATAACTATTAGTAATAACCGTAATTATAAATTGTGTTGTTTTTATGTTTGTCATGTAGATTAAGATTTTCCTTTTTTCAATTTTCTTGGCAGTTAACATAAAATTAATACATATTAACATTTAATTAACTACTAAGTTCAAATTAAAGTTCCGGTTATTTGAAGCGGTAGTGCATAACATAATAAATCTGAAACTATTTCGAAGTAAATTAGTATACGTAACAACATACTTTATAGAAAACGAACACCTTTAATTAATATTGTCACATAGACCTGTTGCGTTCTAGGATATCAATTCTTCCATAATTAATATACTTGGTTACTTGTGTATCTGTTTAATCTAATAAAATATCTTTATGTAAGAAGACCTGTTTCGGACATGTTAATAATTATAGTTTCAATACGATGAAACTTCATGTTCTCCATATTGTTTTTATTAAGTATTCATAGCAAAAACATATTTTGTCTTCGTCACGTCTTCACTTCGAACAAAAACATGTACATGTAGTTGATGTAATGATTTACCAGACTCAGTACCCGATTCACGTGTTAAACTTTAAAGCTACTAGTTTTTAATTTAAAACTTAAAAACTAGTAAAGTTTCAGTAAATGTGGGACATTTTAGAATTTAAGCTATTGTTACTTAATCAGATTTGTTTGTATTTTAAATATTATATAAAATTTAAGCATGTGACGACACTGTTCATTATCATTTAATACCTCTAGAGGTCACTTCTTTATTTCATACACTCGTATGTAAGACAAAAACACCAGGCATAATTAAAGTATTTATTTTGTAACTCACGAAAATTAGGGTTACAAATGGTGAAAAAGCCGGTTTTGTTAACAAAATACACATTCTACATTGTAAGAAGACACACTTTGGAGGTTTTTCATCAGATGAATGACAAATGAAAATATACATTTGCGTTATTTTGATTCTGTTTATTTTCTAAATGTTTGAGATTTAGTAACAATTTTAACGCAGTTTCGTTTCTCCACATTGGGGTCATGTATCATCTGTATAACATGTTTTACTATGTCTTTAATACCTTTAGAGATTAATGTTTGAACTGTTTTGGAAAGAAAATGACACGAAACACAAGCACTTTATTTTGTATATATCTGTGAAAACCAGAAGCTCTTGTTTATTCCAGTTATATAACAAAGTGTATAACAGTTTGTTGAACTCGGCGGTGTTGTTTGTTGTTTCTTTAGATACTGTTTGTTTTTAGATGATCTAACAGTTTCTTTTCCACGAACTTTAATCACGATTTCGCAGTATTTACAGTTCAAGGAATTACAACGAACAATATCTATTAACATACAATACATAACTGAATGTATATCAGTTTATTCATGTGATAATTTCAATTAAAATACTTAAACGATCACCGACTGAAAGGAACCACAATCGTATCGTCATTCAATAATTATATTATCTTTGAATATTACTGACAATAAACCACTATGGTGTCTAGGGTTACTGAATTTCAGCGACAATGAAGCACTCTGAATCCATTTGGCCCGGCATGGCCTAGCGCGTAAGGCGTGCGACTCGTAATCCGAGGGTCGCGGGTTCGCGCCCCCGTCGCGCTAAACATGCTCGCCCTCCCAGCCGTGGGGGTGTATAATGTGACGGTCAATCCCACTATTCGTTGGTAAAAGAGTAGCCCAAGAGTTGGCGGTGGGTGGTGATGACTAGCTGCCTTCCCTCTCGTCTTACACTGCTAAATTAGGGACGGCTAGCACAGATAGCCCTCGAGTAGCTTTGTGCGAAATTCCAAAACAAACAAACAAACAAACTGAATCCATTTTGGCTTTCTCTAAAACAAATAATAAATTTATTTTGAATAGATAGATTTTAGTAATTGTTGAAAACGTTATCTCCAAATGTGAAATTTTTACAGAAGGTACGTTAAATTTCACAATGAGCAAAAAATCTCGGACCAACCTGAAAGAAAAGTCCTGATGCTATGTAAATAATGAAGGTTCTCTAGTCTGTGTTTAATGGAGGTTCTCTCGTCTGTGTTAACATAACACATAGAGTAGTTAATAAGATGCATTCAGAAACAAATCTCGTATTTTGATTTGATTAAACTTAGGAAAATATAGATATTACCTGATAAAACAACAACGTTATCTTACCATCTTTATTTTGAAACACTTGATAATTGTAAAGTTGATTGGCATTCTCCCTATACATTTATGTTTATTTGGTCGTGTTTTATCATTTCACATGATTACTTGGTAAAGATAATTCTTCGTGAGTTGTGTGCTACTGGGAGTGGGCGTGTATGTTTCATAAGTTATTTTCTGTGGTTCGTGAGTGGGCGTGTATGTTTCATAAGTTATTTTCTGTGGTTCGTGAGTGGGCGTGTATGTTTCATAAGTTATTTTCTGTGGTTCGTTTATCCATTGACATCGAAGCGAATCTTGACTAAGTGGCTTTTCTTTCGTTTTTTTAATAAAATAGTTTTAACGTTTAAATATCGCGACTAATTATCAGAATATATATAGTCAGCATTTGTTATTGTTAAAATACTCTAAAAAAACAGTAAAGTTTATAATGTCACTGAGAAGAAATGTCAATATAGATACTGATAAAAGTCTCATTTACCAACAGTAGGATTCGTATTTTATATCAGTTTAAGTGTCAGTTCTTTATGATATATATCTGTACATAAAATACTTATTTTGGTTGGCTAGGTGTGGGTTGATTGTAAGCATCATCAAATTGTTATTCCAGAGATTTATGGTTCGCGCCCCATTCTTGAAGCAAATGCACACCTAACTTTGAGGGCGTGAATGCATTATAATATTGATGTTCAAAGTCCACTATTTTGTCAGACGAGAATAATTCAAGAACTGGCGATGGATGCTCTTAACTAGCTAATTTCCTAGTCTTTCAGTTTATTACAAGGAACAGCTATTCTCGGGATATACAAATTTCTCAAATAAACAACAATAACAGAACCATCAGTATAGGACTTAAAAAAAAATAGATTTTAAAAGCTGTTTTAAGTTATCAGCACGAACATAAAGTAAAGAAAATTAAAATAAACTGACCTTATTTTAAAAAAACCAACTGAATTATAGATGAAACAACATTAATGTAAGTGATTAGAAATTAAGCGAATCACAAACTGCTTAAATAATTAGTCCAGGTTTTCTTGTAGCAGATCTTTTGGAAATCGAAATTTTGAAAGTGAAAGCGTAAGTTGAACGCAACGTTTTGTTTTTGTTTTTTTGCACAAATTATAATTACAACCATGAATATTATATTATTTTAAAACTACATTTGTGTGTGTGTTACCGTGAAAAAAAATCGTAGCTTTTCTTCAAAGTTCAAATTTATAGACTTGTCAAGTTAACGGTAATCGAATTTTTATTCGTAGTGTTCATGTGTTTACTTAATTTGTGTTCCAGAAGTATACTGCATTTTTTTTCTCCCAAATACCCGAGAGGCGATCCGTGATACATAATTAAAATTATTTGAACTTTATCCACATAAAGAGTAAGTGTAATATCAATCGCTTTATTTGATAGATAGATCAGTGTCGCCTCAAGGGCCGAATCGCCAGTCTCGACAAGCCTCTGTTATCATAAGTCCACAATTTATTAATTTAGATTATCATCTGTTTAGTTTTTAAGGACTGGCGGTGAAATATTTTTATCTTATTTAATTATTCGAAGTTTAAGATCACCTTGGAAAGTAATGCGTTAACAATAAAAATATGCTATAATTTGTCTAATGAAAGTTGGATACTGTAACAGTGCCTCGCTGGTACAGCGCAAGGTCTACGGATTTACAACGCTAAAATAAAGGATTCGATTCCCCTCGATGGACTCGGCAGATAGCCTGATGTAGCTTTGCTATAAGAAAACACGCACACACACTCTCTCTCTAACATTTTAAAACCTCTTTAGAGCTCATGATGAGTCTGGCTCTCTTAAGACAGATGTGTTTGAAAGGTACAAGCTATCCAGACCTCCTCACTCTATCAAGAACAGCTTCAATATTGATTTGTACAACGTGGTTAGGCACTTTTGAAGTAGGTCTTTAAAGGAAAACATTACAAAAAAAAAGTATGCTTTATATTATTGTCTATCGTGTATTACATGTTAGTTTCATACTGTACCACACTAGTAGTCACGCGAACTTCAAATTAAAAAACGAATCATTCCCTAGTTTTTTAAACTATTATGATATACGCTGTTTACGCAAGTTTAATTATTCGTGACACGTTTGCTTAATATCAGAACTATCGTCCTTTTTGTTTTTTTAACTTTGGAGAATCTCTCCAAACGTTGAACCCACGGTGCACAATGAGATATCCCACTGCACTAAAGCAGAGAAATTGTTTGTAGTTATAAGAGTACCAGTCAAGAAAATCTAGTGTGAAAACTAAATCCAAATAGTCATTGGTGAGCAGTTAGCTCTAGTTAGGTAAAATACTTCATGTACATATAGAATAATACATGTTTTTACATATACGTACCTGACTGATTATCTATTTTAAAATATATGCTTGTCCGTGATTATAACTGTAAATATTTTATTACATTATATTATGCTGATTCGTCGAAATAAGAGGTTAGCCAAGAAGGTAAATATGTGGTACGATCTAAGTTCTAGTGTGTACAGTAGTGAGGGGTGTTTGGTGTACCCAGCCATCTTTACGTATACTCAACACGTCACATGGTGTATCAGCTAAACATAATTCTGCATAATAACTGTAATAAATGATGTTGAACTGCCCTAAAAAACTCCGACCAGAAACTAAGAATACTTTGTTGCTAAGACTGGTTTCGTGAAGTTTACGATATAACTGCAGTATCGTCCAGCAAAATCAAATACAAATAAGTGTCCATAGAATGCCATGACAGTTGGAATTTAGCTAAATATAAAAATTTAACACTCCTACGAAAAGTGGGGCCTAATAGGCCCCAGAGCAACTTGAAAGGTTATTAATATTAGGCTAATAATTTTGTATTTAAATGAAATTGCCATTTAAATCCATTAATGAATGGATTAACGAGATTCCCACTGTCCCTATCTACTATCTAGCGAAACCACAGCCAGGGGAACGGGCTTGGAGAAAACTGGACTAGAAACGTATTTTCGTAGGAGTGTTAAACAAGTTAATACAAAACTTAACTACGGCACAAGTGAATTTCTTTCGGCATCTCCTGTTTTTTATTTTTAGAAGTTGTGATTAATCTGGAATATTTGTTGATTATTTAGGCTTTAGTATGGATGACTTAGAGGACATTTAATGATTAGGTTCAAGAATAACTTTATCGTTTCTTATAAATATATGTGTGTATAAGTTATTAGGAACGCTTTGACAGTTGTGTGAAAGTTGAAGGCAAAAGCTTTTGTTTTGTAATGAAGATAGGTACACATTGTTTTATGTAATGGTTTCCAATAACTGCATTATTTTCATAAGGAAAGAGAAAAGTATTACCTCACGAGAAAATTATCGTTAAGCCCTAAAAATAGGGCTTATAAAGAAAATAAATTCTATGTTTGGCATCTGAAAGAAACATTTTATGCTCTGTGACTTTACCAAAAATCTCCTTTTAGGCCATTTCTTTTGTCTGGAAGTTAATTAGCTTTAACTTTTTTTTCTTTCAACCATTGAATTACAGAACTAGAAGTTTAAAATAACAAATCGTGCTGACTTTGTAAAAATCAGTTTCTTTGGAAATTCATTAAAAATAATGAATAAAAACTGTAGAACACAAACGCTACAAGTTCAGCATTTTACGTCTTCAATGATAAGAATTTTTCGTCAGACTTCTTGATTGAAATGAATCGAAAGAAGGCTTGTGACGTATAAAGTCTTTTTTTAGCTCGTCCACGTGACTGGATTCATTTTCATTTTTGCTTTTGTCATAAAAAATGGCCATGTCTAGTTCCGGAACATAGCATAATCCGCGAAAATTTTATCACAAGTTTGTTTTTTTAATTTCGCGCAAAACTACACGAGAGTTATCTGCGCTAGCCATTCTATAATTTAGCAGCGTAAGACTAGAGAGAAGGCAGCTAGTCATCACCACCCACCGCCAACTATTGGGCTACTCCTTTACCAAGGAACAGTGGGATTGGCCGTCACTTTATAACTCCCCCCACAGCTAAAAGGGGCGAGCATGTATAGTGTGATGGGGACTCGAACACGCGACTCTCGGATTATTTATCATAAGGAAAGAGACAGTAGAAATCGGGCTTAAATGTTATAAACGTTGTTTTGACGGTTTCAGTGGAGATTCAAATAATAAAACTTAACTTTTCGAAATCTGATGCTTCCACACGTTATTTAATTGCAATATAATACTTTTATCAAGAATTATATGTTCAATTAGTAAAGATTAAAAAAAATCGTTACATCTAACATTTTGATATGTTGTTACTATAGGCTACCAAATGGCAAAATATGCCCAAAAAACATTATTCAAAAGAAACAAAATTGTTTAGCTGAAATAAGAACCACAAATTAGTAAAACATTCTCAAATCGCCATATCTAATAAATGACCAAAACTAAATTTTCAAAATCCATACCACCGTCTGTATCAAATCTCGAAGATAACGTGTGGAATAGGGTTAACTATGTAATCCACATGTACAATATAGTTCCTAAAGCAGATTTTAGAAATGTTACACATATTGAAATTTCAATTCCAACGATACCAAAAACAGCTCGATAAGAAGTGTATAAACTAGGTCCGTTCTAATGGCTGTACTACACTTCGAGCTTAACGCTGCTGTTATTATCTGAAATATTGTTTTCCAATTTAATCTTTGACACTGCTGTAACAACAGCTGTATGTAATTTATTGAAGGCAACCCAAGAGGATAGTTCGGAAAAGGAAAAGACGTCACTGATTATACACATGTCATTAATTTTATTAGCTGGGTCGTTAGCTCTACCCCTGTTGTTTGGTTTGTTTGAAATTTCGCGCAAAGCTACTCGAGGGCTATCAGCGCTAGCCGTCCCTAATTTAATAATGTAAGACTAGAGGGAAGGCAGCTAGTATTCACCACCCACTGCCAACTCTTGGGCTACTCTTTTACCAATGAATAGTGGATTTGACCGTCAAATTATAACGCCCCCACGGCTGAAAGGGCGAGCATATTTAGTGCAACGGGGATTCGAACCCGCGACCCCATCCCCAAGGAAAGGTGTAATATAGCCGTACCTTAACCCATATTACTCTATAATTTGGTTGAAAAAAAGTTTTGTTTATTGTGTTTATTCATATTAACAATTTTACTTATGAGTTGTTTTGATGGTGTACACTTTACAACTTCATCAATTTATTGCAACAGATCTGTTTTAAACTATCTCATTGATCGTTACTTAAGTAGCACGTGATCATATTAATGTAATTTCTCTAACTTGCTACATTCTACGATCTTTTACCGAAGTGATTTGCACATAAAAGTATGACAGTACCAGAGAAATGTCGTGTGTACATTTTTACTGTATTATAAATATTAAAACTGTGTTTTGTAACGCTTTGAGGTTATATTATTAATTGTATTTCTCTTTCTTTTTTTCTGTCATTCATACAGTATTCTATTAATGTAATACATACGACCCCCCACATCTTCGGCTACAATTTCCATATTCTCCACACGTTAATTGGTAATAAAATAGCTTATGGTAAGGTTATAATTCAAGTAACATTGTAATTAAAAGTAAATTAAATGTTAATTAATTATTATAAGTTGAGTGTTTTAACTTGCATCTGGATAGAGTGTAATTGCCCTGGTTTTCTCCGTGTGTATTTCATTCTTTGCAATTTGAAATTTTGATCAATGTGTGATAAATGCTATGTATAAAAAGCGGACAATAACTTGTTATCTGGCAAATCTTGAATGTCTCAAGTTACATCAGTTCTCAGGTTGTGTTGCCAACTAGCATATAAAACATAAATGTAATATTTTATATTTCGTGTTTGTACGTGCTTTCGACTGAATAAAAACGTTAATAGAGACAATGAAAACAACTGTTTTCATTAGGATAGACTTGAACCAAGAAACTTAACACCAAGTGTTTTTTATCAGCACACACTAATGTATTAGTGTGCTGCCACAGGTTTGTAACGTGGTGCACATGGTGACATGATTATCATACATATATACTGGATTCACTATGACTTCGAAAGTGCAATGCCGCATAACCTTTTTGAAGAAGGATATTTGTATAACGAGCCTACAATGTCATTACAATGAAGTTAGGCTTACCTTCTTGAATTCAATGGCTGTTTTCATAAGAGATTCTGAAAAACTTGGAACCACCATAACGCAATTGTTCCACAGGCTTCTTGATGTAGTGCAATTTAAAGTTTTTCGAGATATGTCTAAAATTGCTTGCGTTGTCCTACGCATATTACTGCAATGAAAATTAAAGTGCTAGACAACAGTACGTAATCACAACCATCAAACTGATGTGCGATGGAGGAAATATTTTGAAGAGCAGAACAGATTCTAGAATATAGGTCTTGTAATGTGCAATTAACCAACCCTCTGTTAATTGGTGTATTAAAGTAATAAATTGCCTGATCTTCACGGAAAAATATTGGTCTAGTTACAATCTTGTTTTTATCTAGATCTTGAACTTTGAAATTAAAAAACTGGAAACGTGTTCGGTGTCTAATTTTAAAACGTTTTCACGAAAAGGTGAAATAAACTAAGTTTGTTGAATAGTAAAATATTTGTTGTAAATGTTTTATAATTGTAACTGCCATTTGGTAAGTCAGTTTTATCAATATAATAATAATTAATGCAGACGAACATGACATAATATTTTAACATAGTACTTACTTTATTTTAATAATAATTTCTATACATTTCATTCCTGCATTGTCGTAAGTAGTTTGTTGGGATAAAATGAATATTGCTAGAGTCCAAATTAAAAACTGCACACGGCCCCCAAATTTGGTTAACTAATATTCTGTACGGTAAGTCAAATCTTATAAGAAATTGTTTTTTAAAATATTTGATTAAAACCTTTGCGTGATATGTTTTGTTGAAATCGCATTTAAAAAATAATTAACATAAAACTAGTTTTTGAGGATTGTGGTGAAGTCTTTGATTGGGCGATAAAGTATTTGTCCGTTAGGGTTAATTAGCATGTCTTTCGTTGCATATAAATGAATTTTTTAAGTATGGTGTTCCTTCTACTCTTTTGAATACCTCTGCTATTAAAGTTCGTATATGTAATTTACAAACAAAAGTACGTAGACAAGTTTTCCTCTGAAATTTCTTTAATTTGTAGGCCTATAGGGGAAAATGTGTTTTTACGAAGGTCATTTAATTTGCCTATTGGTTGTTAAACTCTCTCTCTCTCTTTTATACGTTAACTGTTCAAGTTTTTTTTAAAAAACATCGATTACATAAAAGTGATAATAATTTTGAACATTGTATCGAGAGTATAGGTTTGTGCTCAAAACGTAGTTTTGAGTATATAGATTCGAGTGATAAAACTATATGATGCATCACTTGTTATGAAAGTTTTAGCAAATCACATCTCCAACTAACAATGAGGCCCGTGTATTTATATACTAATCCTATGGTGAGCTGCTGTGTAATGTTTAAAATTTGATTGCCTGATATTCTAATTTCTATATTTTCTTAATTATGTTAGTTTAAATTCTGATTATTTTTTTTCAATATAATGCCTAAGATTTTAAAAATAAATTCCAGAAACAAAGAAGAAACAACATTTTAGGATTTGTGACATCTTCAGGATTACTTACCTATACGTACAGTTTTATTTATTATATAGGGACACACTTGGTATGTCTACTGTTTCTATTCCTATAGGCCATATGGGCTTTCTTTCAGTTTTTCACATTGTTTTTATTATAATAACAAAGCCATATTGGGGGTTTTCTGTTGTGTTCACCGAGGGGAATCAAACTCCTGATTTTAGGGTTGTACATTCGAAGACTTACCACTGTGCTAGCGGCGGACTTTTCACAATGAATCCAATGATATATGGTTTATAAAGACTTCCTTCAATGAGAGTATATATCATTAGAATAAAAAGTATATTTCTTTTAACTTTCTCTGGTTTTCGGGAATACAAAATGCCTTATCATGAAAAATGAAAATAAACCAAACCCGGCTTTATTGATAGAGATCGGTGTCCCCAGTAGTGATTCAGCGCTAAAATCTGGGGTTCGATTCCATGTACTAGACAGAGCGCAGGTAGCTAGTTTATTGTATTGCTTTGTTCTAAAACAAACGAACGGGCTTCTACTCCGTAGCAGTTATTAGAGAACTCTATTTTATTGCAATTTTACAGCTAGATTGAAAACAAACAAATAACAACTGATGTTTGTCTATACGAAGAATCTGTTTATAAAATTTCGCTCAAAGCTAGTCGAGAGATACCTGCCTGGACCTTCTTGATCCTAAAGTGTTGACTTAGAGGAAGACAGCTAATTAACATCACCTATCAAAGGGTTACTCTTTATCAATGACAAGTTGGAGACCTTCTGTAGAGAAGAATGGAAGAAAGTACCAGTCGAGTACTGTCAAACGATCATGGAGGTCTATGGGGAAAGATTGCGCCAAGTAATTCACCTGAAAGGCTGCACAACTGACCATTAAAGTAGACGCACGAACACTTTCTACCCCTCCCATGTTTGGTTATTAGTTTATTTGTCTTTCAATTTACATAAAAATTTATGTAGATGTGTGTTAGTATAAGTTTTATAATGTAATTTACTTTCGTTATCCTAATCGTGATACTTTTTAAGTTATGAGGAAAACACTACTCACGACGCAGGGGTACGAACACTTTCTGTCGTAACTGTAAGTGACTTGTTCGAGCTCGCAAACTGCGAGTTAAGTGCCCTAATTACCAGCCCTATTACAAGAAGTAAAAATATTCTTATCCGATCAAAATATATAAGTTGGAATGTGAGTGCATCGCACGCTACACTTCCGAGTAAAATATTAAGAGGAGACAATTCGGCTACTTAGAGCTTGTGATAAGTAGTGTATTAATCACTTTAATATCTACTTAAAGGTTTCCCTGCCACATAGCATAATTTCCTGCTCCCCACGTGCAAAGGGCTAGCTAGCTACATTATTCGCTAGAAATTTCTTGAGTTTGGCCGCGAACTCAGTTCGCTTCTTCTTTGTGGGTATTTGGGTATGTTGAATTTTTAAATACCCAGGCGGGTCAGGTGTACAATACCTCTTCCTCCATCCCTAGCTTTATCCCACCGTATTCCGGCCTTTTTCAGGGCAATGTCCATGTATTGTTTTGATTTGCCCCCTTTATTTACTTATTTATTTATTTTTTCCCTCTTTTTATTTTAATTTGTATATATTTCACTTGTATATACTATCGGAGAAAATTTAAAAAGTAATGATAAAAAACTATATACACGTACTAGTTTTAAGCGTCTAGTGCATGGTGGCCAGCTTGATTTATATTTCTTAATATATATTCATAGGAAAGAGGTACTTAGGACTATGTTCATCATGTGCGTAAATAACGCAATAAATCATTTTTATGCCAATTCTTTTAAGATATTTTAGTGCATTATGCAAGTCTTACAGATATTGTCTCTATGTTTGTATACTTGTGCATGAATGTGAATGAAGTACTGCGTGGTACTTTATAGCCTGAAGTTAAGACTGAATTTTGTATTTTTTGTAGTTTCTGTAATTGTTTTTGTGTTCTGTTTATCCAGGCTGGAGATGCCTATTCTATTATAGGTCTAATATATGTTTTGTAGGTTTTTATTAAATTATCAGGTGATGTACCTTGATTTTTACCTAACAGACTTCTTGCATAATTTGCTCTTTTCCAGATTCTAGTCAGTATATTGTTAGTATGCTGTATTTATGTTAATTTGGTATCGTAAGTTAATCCTAAAAATTTAACCTAAGTAGCAGTCTGTAAAAGTGATCTGTTCATGTATAACTTTGGTGGATCTTTTTTCAGTTTATTTAATCTGGTGAATGGTGTTACTTGGGTTTTTGGAATATTTATTTTTATTCTACATTTCTGGCAGTATTCTAAGTTATTCAGGACTGGTTGGAGGTTTGTTACTGCTGTTGAAGGAGTGGGGACACTTTTCCAGACTGCTACATCGTCAGCAAACTGTGATGCAAAACATAAATTTAGGTCCGACAGTGGCGTATTACTCGGATACATGACAAATAAGATAGGGCTAACTGACCCTCCTTGTAGGACTCCTGCCTCAGGTGAAAAAGTACCCTGAGTGGGCCCCATTCACATCTACTTTACACGTTCTATTGTCCAGAAAGTTAAATAGACAACGAATAATTCTCTGGGGTAAATCCATTTCCGTTGACCGGTGGCGTAATCCGTTATGCCACACCGTGTACAATGTTTTCTCAATATCGAGAAAGCAAGCTACAGTACATTCGTTTCTGTTAAAGCTGTCTGTAATTGTTTCTGTTAATCTGATTAGGTGGTCTGTAGTTTGTCTGTATTTTCTAAATCCGTTTTGAATTTCGGGTAATTTTGAATTTACTTCTAAATATCTAAATAGTCAGTTACGAAATATTTTTCCTAAAATTGTGCCGATACAACTGGTTAGGCTAATTGGGCGGTAATTGTTTGGTTTATTTGCTGGTTTTCCTTCTTTCTGGAACATTAATATTACTGCTTCCTTCCAAGATACAGGGATATATCCGGATAATAATGATAAGTTATATAAGGCTGTTAGGTGTTCATATAACTTCCGAGTACCATGTTTTAGCTTGTATACCATCTTCTCCAGGAGCTCTGTTTTTTTGTGTTTTTGATAGCTCTTAGTACTTCCGTTACTGTTATATCTTTTATTAGTTGATATATGTTCCATTCTGTTGTTTTCTCTGGTTTTATTAATGTGTTAACCAGTGGCGGACTTGGTTTCAAAATCAAACTTTCGGTTTTGTAACCTCATAGTCTTCACATTAATAACTTACAAACTGTACTGCTCTTCGAAAACATTACTTCAACTTAAATCAACAGTGCAGAAAATCAGTACATATATTATACATAGGTTTTCTTGTCTCATCCTTTTTCCATTACGAAATACTTGTGTTACCGATTAGAATGTACCTTCATTCCAGTGTTAAGTGCCTGCTATCCTTCGTATTGGGTCACGTAACGTAATAAGAGATATAATGTTTGACCCATCTTTCTTATTAAGGTTTAAGCTCTAAACTGAATGTAAGTGATAAAATGAATTCCAGAAGTAAAACAAACAAAATACTACAGCTATTCTAAAGTGTAAGAAAGACACTTTTCGGAACTAAAAACTTTGGTTAATATATGATGAAACTTTGGACGGCAACTTCCTGTTGTAGAGGCACACGTGTCGAGGACGACGTTTCGAAAGTCTTTCGTCCTTCGTCTTCTGAAGACTTCGAAAAGTCTCCACAACAGGCAGTTGCCGTCCATTCTACAAAGTTTCATTATGAATACGCTGCCTGAACAATCTATTCATTAATATACATTTACAATAATTTAAGACAATAATTATATAGTAAAATACCAGATGTCGATATCAGGGTATTTGCTGAATTAGGCAAGTCCAATGTTTGTTTATTTTGCATTTACAAGAATATTGCAACTTTAATTTTAATAACAGATTTAAACAACATTATTGTGAACTAGTCTAAGATTGATGTTCATGATTACAGGCTACCAACCATTGATTTTCTGTAATCTTTCTAACTTCTCAAACTTGTATAACCTGAAAAAAATCCTGTAAAAGTTTTGTGACATTTCATAAGTTATCATCCCTGGTGTGACATTTCATAAGTTATCATCCCTGGTTACAGAGGTTAAAAATTGATGTTGATTATTCCGAAAGGGAGTTTCTCCTCTTGAGGATTTAAGCTGTTAGCGTTTATAACCTTCTGATTTTAATATCGAAGATGATCACACAAAGGAGTTCCACCTATTTTAAAGCCCAATATAATCACTACCTAACATAGCACTAGCCCGATGGCTATATAATATCACCCCAAATAGTAATAAGCAAAGAAAGTACTTAATTTTGTTGTTGTTTAAACGCGAAACTACATAAATAGGTTATCTGTTTTGTGCCCACCGCAGGTTTCTAAACCCGATTTTGAGCGTTATAGATACGGACTTACGATTAAGCCACCGCTAGGTTACTCAATAATAATCAATGTTATAGTAATTATTATAACACTTAAACTGAAACAATTTAAAAAATAATAAATGACGTACTGCTACAGTATAATGCATTTGCAGATCGAAGATAGAAATTATCGTTGGTTAATAACTTCATTAAAATAATCTGGAAACTTCTACACTGGACGTTAATATGTTTTAAAAATACTTTGCACGAACGTTTTTGATTCAAATAAATCAAAACACGTTATTTTTATCCTACCTTTGCGTGGCGCGTTTTGGTAATAATAATAAGTTATAAGACACTATGTGTGTGTGTGTTTCGTATAGCAAAACCACAAAGGGCTATCTGCTCAGCCCACCGAGGGGAATCGAACCCCTGACTTTAGCGTTGTAATCCGGAGACATAGCGCTGTACTAGCGGGGGGCTATAAGACACCTCTGACGAAAATGTGTTAATTAGTGAGTAATTTTACTCTAACATGACGAAGGCACAACTTCCATAAAAATCATCGGTACTTTTATCAAAACTTTTTTTTTTTCACACTGAAATTGCATCTCAAATTTTGCTCGATGTTCAAAACTGCAAAAAGACAGTCGTAACAAAATATTCTCTTAATATTCTGTTTTTTTGCTCATAATTAGCCCCCAGTGGCACAGCGGTATGTCTGCCAGAAACCGGGTTTCGATACCTGTGGTGGACAGAGCACAAATATCCCATTGTGTAATAATTAAAATTTGGCTCGACTAAACCGGGTGGTTAAGGCACTCGAATCGTAATCTGAGGGTCGCGGATTCGCATTCCCGTCGCGCCAAAACATGCTCGCCCTTTCAACCGTGTGGGCGTTATAATGTGATGGTCAATCCCACTATTCGTTGGTAAAAGAGTAGCCCAAGAGTTGGCAGTGAGTGGTGATGACTAGCTGCCTTCCCTCTAGTCTTACACTGCTAAATTAGGGACGGCTAGCGCAGATAGCCCTCGAATAGCTTTGTGCGAAATTTAAAAACAAAAAAAAAAACAAATCATAATTGGTTCAGAATAGGACTTACAGACTTTAACATTAAGTCAGAAATCTTCTGCTGAGATTAGACGCCAGCTAAGCCTATAATGCTACTTAACTTGAAAAACGCTCCACCTTTAGAGAGAGTAACTGGTTGTTTAAAACACAAAGTTTCACAATGGACTACTGTAAAGACCAAACCATTTATTACTACTGAGCAGTAGAGGAAAAAATAATTTTATAAAAACATTTTTTAAATAATCTACAAGTTTGGTAGAGTTTTATAGATCGGCCATAACGAAAACAAAACCATGTCACGAGCATAGTAACTTTCATATCTTATGGCATTATTAAGGCTACAAGAGTAAATAAAAAAAAAGATAAAAATAGGTTATTAAACAAATTGTACTTTAATTAAACAACCTCTATGAATACAGCACCTCGAAATTATTTTAATTGCTTTATTCTTGGTGTAAACCTCATACATTATAACTTTCACATACAGTAATGGTACTTCCTTATTATTGAAAACAATTCTAATAATTAGGAACTTATTCGTACGCACGTCTTCGTTTCTTTATGCACGTTCATTTATGCTACGATCACGTACTTCAACGCGACAAACATTCATGTGCTGCCATCTAACGAAGTATTTGTCATTTATTATATCGACGAATGAAGTACAACAAAACCTGTCTAAGCCGAAAATCGCGTAGTGCGGAAACCTATACAAGCCGAATATATCACAAATTTGCAGCTTTATCTCAAGAATTCTCTTGTAAAAGGCCCTCTATATGACCGGAACCTGCGTAACGCAGACGGAAAACTATCTTTCACCTACCTAATCTATCAACTAGTAGGATTAGAACCTGAGTAAGGCAGAACAAATGTTTTTGGTTAAATATCAATTTCTTGTTTAGTTAATAATTTGTTTAATAAATAAATAAATTATCGGACATTTAGTTATAGTAAGTATTAGTTAAAAATATTTTGTTCTTTTTTCTGCTGTCATTATTCTGGAGGTCGCTGTTCAAAAGAACAATTGACTGTATTTTTGGTCGCATTTGCTGATGGAAAACTAGAGAAACCATGAATAATAGGTAAAAATGAAAATCCGCACTGTTTCAAAACTTTAAGGAAGAATCAACTCCCTATGAAATGGAAAGCGAATAATAAAGTGTGGATGACAAGTGCTATATTCAAGGAATTTTTGAACAAATTAAACAAAAGAATGGAATAATAAAATAGGAATATTTTACTTTTACTAGATAATGCAACTTGTCACCCAAAAGTTCAACTTTCAAATGTTCGTTTAATCTTTGTACCTCCATGTACAACATCAGTTCTACAGCCACTAGATAATGGAATTATACAGTGTATAAAATAGAAATACAGAAAACTGATGCTTCATCATATTATTGCAAACATGGACGACTGTAAGAGAGCATCTGAAATGAACATGAAAAATTGACATGTTAGATGCAATTGTATTTTTAAGTCATTCAATCAAATGTGTAATAAAGTGCTTTCGAAACTGTGGATTTATCCTTGATAATGGCGGAGATTGTGGAGAAGTTGTTTGTTATGACAATTCTAGTGAAATCCAAACTTTGATTGAGAAGATTGATGCAGATGATTCTGTGAATGTAGAAAGTTTGTGAACGTTGACAAGAATGTTTTAACAGAAACTGATGAAACTGATTTAAAATCTATAATAGAATCACAAGATGGTAACAGTGTGAGAGATTCAGAAGATAAACAAACTGGAAAAGATAGCGAGGAAATAGAAACACCTACTTCATCTCAAGTGTTAAGTTTTACATAACGCTATCAAATTGTGTGCAAAAATGAAGAGGAAAAATGAACTTTATGAAAATTGGTGTTCTCTTTTAACCGCATGAGAAAGCTCATTTAATAAAACAAACAAACGAATCAGTTGAAATGGAACACTTTCTTCAAATAAATTTGATTAAGATTTCGTGTATTTGTGTATATTTTGAATGTCTATTTTTATTCTTATTCTAATAAATATGGCATAGACAGTATAATAACTTTACACACGTATTACTTCCCTTGAGTCAAGCAAGTATAACGTTCTGCTTAAAAATTATATATAATTAAGGAAATGCATGTTTACTATGTTTAAGCCGGAAATTTTACTCGGTCCCGTGCAATTCCGCCTTAGACACGTTTTACTGCATTTAATAATAACACAAATAGAATATCAAATTATTGCAAGTAATGAATTGTAAAAAAGAAAAAGTCATTAAAGAAGTTTATTTGAATTTTCTGTTTCATTATCGATGATTCTACAATAACTTTTGTCTAAATTGCTTTTTATTACTTTATTCATTTTAGTGATGTAAACTAATACCTCATGTATGATGGTATATCGGCAGTGGAACGGTATCAATAAATGCAGATGGCATCCGGCAATGTCTTGTTACCTTGCTTTTAAATCCACGTTTCGACTCCTTGTGCCCCCCGGTAGTACAGCGGTATGTCTCCGGATTTACAACGTTAAAATCAGGGGTTCGATTCCCCTCGGTGGGCTGAGCATATAGCCCTATGTGGCTTTGCTATAAGAAACAAACAAAATCGACTCCTTGTGGTTGACAAAGCATAGATAACTTTGCCCCGAAACAATATTAAAAAAAACCTGGGTTTGTTTGTTTCAAAGCAAAGCGACATTGGACTGTCTGCTGTGTTCACTGTTAAGGACTTAAACTTCGAATTTTTATGTAGTAAGCCCGCAAAGTTATCGTTCTCCAACCGAAGGATAACTTAGTGTGAAATTATTATACTTGCTAATTACGTCAACCACCGAATGTGATCAGGCGTTATCTTTTAACTCCCCTGTGTGTTTTTGCTTGTCAGCAAAATTTCTCGAATTTAATATCTTTTGGTGCTTTATGGATCATGAAGTAACATCATAAAATATTTTTATATGTACTCTCTCGATGCTACGTTATTGAGGTAGGTTTGAATCGTGGGTATCTCTAAACATATTCTACTTTCTATGTGTTGTTTCAGTGGAAAAATGTTTTGCCTTTTACGTTGTTAGTCTGTGAGAAATATAGGATAAAATTTTCTGAGTTTTGTATGTATCATTTGTGGTTCATAACGTTCTCTACAGACCAAATAATTGTTTTGTACGGACAAACAATAGAAGAAAAAAATGTCAATTTCATTCTTCTATAAACTGTGATCAGGATTGAATCTCTATAGTTTGAGGCCACGGGTACATTATAAGAGTAACAATCAAATCTCATTATTTTGTCTGACAAGAGTAGACCAAGAGTTGATGGGGGTTCTTATTTACTTGACCTAGAAAACATTATTTGTTTACTATTACTTGAGGTAGTTTAGGTAAGTTGGCATCTCTTTTGTTTTTCTTAAACCTTTTTTTTGTACTTTCTCGAAAATTGGATGGAAAGGCGGAGTGCTGGACTGATTGGATTTTGCCATTGTATTATTTACTCTATTGGTACTTTCAACTTTCGTGGGGTATTTTGGTTTAAGCCTTATAATGAAGTTTAATTGATTTGATACCTAATATATCTACCAGTTGGTTTACCCCAATATCCATTGAAACTTCGCCCATATCAACATGTGTTGATGTCTGGTTATAATCATTCGAATGTAATTTAGAATGATTACTTGAGCACGTGGTTTCTTACGTCCTTCACTTTGCACAACATGATAGCAGATTGATGCAATAGCATTTCAACATAATAATAATGAGGATAATTCTTCATTAGGTTCGGTAGGAAGATGATTGGGGGGAGAAGAAACATTGAAAAACTTAAGGGTCGGGTAATTTTTATGTATTGGATAGTCGGATAACCTGAAACAAAGGATTTTTTCTGGGTCTTAGGTGAACACGTATCTATCACTTCAAAAATTAAAGATGGCTAGCGCAGATGGCTTTCATATGGCTTTGCGTAAAATTTTACAGACAAAAAACCTAAAGGATTACATTATCGCTGATCGTTTCACAACTGAACATTGTTTGGGAGACCTTTCTAGGCATTATATTTTCATTCTTAGTTCTGCTTTAAATGTGTATAATATGAAGTTTGGTGTTTTGTTTTCTATGTATCGTTCCTTATTCTATAGCTTTTACAAAATATAATTTTTAAATATTTTACAGTTTTCAGAAATATACATTTCTGGAAATGCCAAACTTAAGCAAAACTAAAACCTCATAAAGCAGTTTTACTTCACCTTCCAATAATAATCGGATTATTCTAAACAGATTCTTATTTTTTCGTAACACAAATCTCTCTTCTCATCAGTTTATTGGGAACAGTTCCGGAAGTTCATTTTCTTATTGAAAGCTTTGTCACCAGTAGACTGCAAACAGAAGATTGAAGGGACATTTTTCATCAACAAACTAGCTTCAATTTATTTTTGACAAATTTGTTAGGCGTATTTACAGCGTTTTATATAGAAAGCTGTCAAAGGAAAACAAGTAACGTAACAATAGGCACTCATCCGCGAATGCCTTAGATTTTTCTTGTGATTCATGAAGAGCTTCATAAGCTCATGGATACACTTGTCTGGAATCTTCTTAGATGAGCTGAAAAGGATCACTTTTAGATTCGCCGAGAGAGAAATCTATTTCAGAATGATCAGGTTCGATGTGTAACAACAACTTTGGCTACAGATTACTGGAAGGTTGTTAGGTTTGAGAATTAATTAGTTGCTGAGTCTTTGAACAGATTTGATAGAAATATTTACTCTCAGTCTCCAATTAAAGTAACGTATACGACGAAGGTTAAACAACATCGCTTCTCGATTATTTACTCTATTCTTGTTTCTGGAAGATTATCAGTGAATCGTCAGGTTTAATGGTTGTTTTAAAACACAACTGAGCTAGCATTTTTTTTAATTGCAGTGGAACCTTTCATGCACTTTTGTATATAAAATGTATGTGGTAGAGGGTGAAATAACTGTAAGGTAGTGCATGCATACGTATATCCAGCCGTTTAGTACATGTAAAAGTTTTAGAGGTTGTTGTTTTCTATTTTAATCACCACACTTCCATAAATAGGCTAGTTTTACATGTTTTAATAAATACAAGTAATAAGTGTAACGTCTAAGCTGACGTCCCTTGTTTTAGGAGGAGCATATTTTTAATAAACATTCCTTATTTGTCTTTAGGAAGAAACATAAGAATCAATATTTTTTCTCGTTTTCTAAGCGCAAACCTACACAGTGGCCTGTCTGTGTTGTGCTCACCACGGGTATCAAAACCCGATTTATAGAGTTATAAGCTATCAGACTTATCTTTGATCCACTAGGAAATGTAACTGCCTGTGAACACGTTAAAGTTATTAAGTGTTTTACTGTACAGTGGTACCTCGGTTCTCGAACTTAATCCGTTCCAGAAGGGTGTTCGAAAACTGAATCAATTTTTCCCATAAGAAATACTGTAAATTAAATTAACCCGTTACAGACCTCCAAAAATTACGCATTATTAAGCATTTTAAGTAAAAATATTGCTTATTTATACCTGTATAATAATACTTACATGTCAACCACAAAAACTATAAACACAATAAAAAACAATCAATGAAAAATAACTGTACTTTACCTGTACTGAGGAGAGCTGATGGCGTAAGTGAAAGGTGGTGAGGAACGTGGAGAGTAGGATGGTTATTATTGTTTGGAAGGGAAGTCACCTTCCATAAAAACGTCAGGTAACTTTCCTTCTGGTGTTCTTTCTCTTTTCTGTCTCCTTTCACCGCTACAACCTGCTTGAGACTCACTGGACCTATTGCTCACTAAAAACACAGAAAAGGTTTGTTTCTGCCTGCAATTTAAAATGTTTCTGAAGTAAAACATAGCATTGTCATTGAAAAGGTTTATGTTTCGGTTTGCTACAGCTTTGTCAGGGTGAAATTTTTCCACAAAACTTTGTAACTCTCCCAATTTTCCACACATTTCCTTGATTAGTGAACTAGGAACATCCTCCCTTCTCTCCTCCTCATCTGAAGACACTTCCTCAGTTGCCTTCTGTTGCTGTTCCTTCTGAAGGTCTTGGAGTTCTTCCATGGTGAGCTCAGTGTTGTGGCCTTCCACCAACTCCTCCACATCATCACCACTCACATTCAAGGCAATTCACTTGCCTAATGAGACAATATCCTCGAAAACCTCAAAGCCTTCAAAGTCTCTATCTTCTACTGAATTTGGCCACAATTTCTTACAGACTGAGTTCATGGTCCTCATAGACACTTCCCTCCAGGCTTTGTCTATTATCCTCAAGCAATGGAAGATATTAAAGTGATTTTTCCAGAACTCTCTGAGGGTTAACTCTGTGTCAGAGGTCACTTCAAAGCACCTTTGGAACAGTGCTTTGGTGTAGAGTTTCTTAAAGTTCGATATGACCTGCTGGTCCATGGGCTGAATGAGAGGAGTCGTGTTAGGGAACAAGAGCTTCACCGTAATGAAACTATACTCCTCCACCAACCCGTCCTCCAAGCCTAGTGGGTGAGCAAGTGCATTGTCCATCACAAGAAGGGCCTTGAGTGGCAACTATTTTTCCGTGAGGTAATTCTTTACACTTGGGGTAAACACTTCATGGACCCATTGCATAAAAAATTGCCTGGTTACCCATGCATTACTATTAGCCCTCCACATGACATTTAGTTCACCTTTCAGGACATTATTTTCTTAAAAACACTCGGGTTCTCAGAATGATACGCAAGCAAAGGCTTAAGTTTTAAGTCCCCACTTGCATTACTACATAACAATAGAGTTAGCCTGTCCTTCATTGGCTTGTGTCCTAGCAATGACTTCTCCTCCTTGGTGATGTAGGTCCTCTTTGGCATTTTCTTCCAAAAGAGGCCTGTCTCATCACAGTTGAACACATGTTGGGGAATAAAACCCTCAGCTTCTACATAGTCCTTAAATTCCCTAACAAATTTATCAGCAGCGTCTTTGTTAGAACTGGCACCCTCCCCATGTCTCACCACACTATGTATGTTACTTCTCTTCCTAAATTTTTCAAACCACCCTCTACTAGCCTTAAAGGCATCACTTGTATCAGCACTCGTTCCAGGGGTGTTTTTCAGGAGGTCAGCATGCAACTGCTTTGCTTTCTCACAAATGATGGTTTCAGAAATGCTATCACCAGCTAACTGTTTTTCGTTTACCCAAATCAACAACAGTTTTTCTACCTCCTCCATTGTTTGTGATCTTTGTTTCGTAAGCACTGTCACTCCTTTTGCAACATCAGCTCCTTTGATGACCTCTTTATTTTTCAGTATGGTGCAGACTGTAGACTTTGCCATACCAAACTGTGTAGCAAGGTCAGACACGCGAACACCACTCTCATACTTCGCTACGAGATCTTTTTTCATCTCTATTGTGGCTCCAACAACTTTTCTTTTTGGTTTGCTGCTTTCATTATCCTTCTTTGACCCCATGATGGCTTATTTAATCAGAATATTTAGAAAGACAACAAAACAAACAAAAAGAAAACGAGAACGTTCACAGCGGATTTTAGCGGGGGTGTGGACTGAGCGACAGGTTCGGGTAAAATGTTTTGGGCAAGCTTGGCGTGGGCCGAAAATGGTCGAAGGGTCGTTCGGATCATCAGTCGAGCTATTTCGGGGATTCGGGCCACGACAGCTTGGTTCGGGAACCGAGTTTATGCTCGACAACCGAGACTTTTTTTTTCTCAAACAATATGTTCGAAAACCGAATTGTTCGAGAAGGGAGTCGTTCGAGAACCGAGGTACCACTGTATTGTCTTCTACACCTATTTATCATTTAACTTGTACGATGAAGAATTGGGGACGAAATTAAGGCTATGTCTTTAAGTCACCCAATTAATCAATCTGACGCAGATAATTGGTCGTCCTTTAGACAGTAATACAAGATCATCATTGTGGACATTTATGGTATAAATACGTTCTTCTCGTTTCTGAAGATCTAAGAATTCTATGATTCCATGTGTATAATCGCAGGTAACTTTAAAAAAAAACTTTTTTATGGTTAAATTATCTCCGTTTCTCCTCAGCTGTGCTGATGTTTAACGTATATATTTCTTGTTTTTTAGTGTCTTTAAATACTATATATTCAACTTACGTTATCTCACGATGGCACTCTTTTTATTTCTTTTAACAATTAAGAAAGAATTGCTTGGTTTTGATCAGATTGTTGGTGTTGATAGATTTGACGAGAAAATGTCATATATTTTTTATTGTCTTTGTATTATGAACGTTTCGATAGTTTTAATTGTTTGTTTTGAATTTCGCGCAAAGCTACTCGAGGGCTATCTGCGCTAGCCGTCCCTAATTTAGCAGTGTAAGACTAGAGGGAAGGCAACTAGTCATCACCACCCACCGTCAACTCTTGGGCTACTCTTTTACCAACGAATAGTGGGATTGACAGTCACATTATAACGCCCCCACGGCCGACAGGGCGAGCATTTTTGGTGCGACCGGGATTCAAACCCGCGACTTTCGGCTTAGGAGTGGACCGCCTTAACACGCTTGGCCTTGCCGGACCCGATAGTTTCAATGAGAAAAAGTTAAAAAGTTTGATGTTCTGTGAGTATGTACATGTTTTTAGAATCATATTTTCTAAGTCCTTTACGGATTTTTTTCTTTAGAATACATCTTATTTGGTTGATATTTTAAAATTATACAATAAAATTTACTTTTCTGCTTGAAACACATTCACAGCTAGTTTACTAAAGAGAAACTGATCTCTCTCCGCTTCTCATTTATAGTTAACTAATGTCAGTTGGAACATTCAACGTGAGCGACATATTGTGATAGTTTTAACTATTATAAACTGCCTTACAAAATAATAGTTCAACCCTTTAGTTGAGGCAGTAGTGAACTCGCCTGCCATGTGAGTGGTTTGGGTCCAATCGTATCCTCAGAAACGAGATTATCACAGACTCGGGGATTTAGGTGTTGCACTGACGTCATAACATTGTGGTTTAGTTTCCTTTTAAAAAAAAATCTCGAGAAACTGTTGTGGATAAATATTGTTGTTTTGAATTAAGCACAAAGCTGCACAATGGGCTATCTGTGCTTGTGGATAAATATATTTTTACCAAAGCTTTTATTTTCTTATTTCTTTCTTTAGGGCAGTTGTTTTGATGTAAGATAAATTATTTCCGAAGAAAAAATAATCACCAGGATGTTAGAAGATTAAATAATCCTTATTCATTTCGAACGAGATTAAAGATTAAAGTTCACAGAAAGGTTATCGCTCGCTTTGAGCCAAATGAGCGTATTCTATCACCTTGAAAATAGAGTAAGAATAATAGAGGCTGGTAGGTAAAAGCGAAGGCGAAGGCGAAGGCGTAAGAAAGGCAGGTTCTTGGAGAAGAAAGTGGTCATATGCGATTGTCGACAACGTACGAAGACGATGATTACTCTGTTGACTGAATTTTGAAGCTTTACCGTCTACTATGGAGATGTTAAATGAAAGTTTTGTGACGTTACTTGGAAGACCTCTATAACAGTCACTAACTTTGAACTACTACTGTTAAATTAGGGACTGTTAGCGCAGATAGCCTTTGAGTAGCTTTGCGCGAAATTCAAAAACAAAAATACTAACGAGAGGGAAGGCAGCTTATTGGCATCACCTGTTTCCACAGTTGCTTTAACTAGCACCACTTCGAGCCACATAACGGAATTGACTTCCACTTTTATAACTCGTCTAGAGCTGAAATAGCGGAGCGTAATCAGTGAAATCAATTGCACCACGTCTCGAAACGCGAGCCCCTCGAGCCACGGTCTAACACGCTAACCAGTTGGCCACGACCGATCCCGTTTACTAGTGATCTGCATATGATTACATCACAATCCGCCATAAACGACAAAACTGCCATTGTTCGCTTTAAACAATGGTTTATATCACTATTTTGCTTTCACTGATATAAAGTTTGTGCATACATTTCTCTGTGAAGTGAATATCGCATCTGGCTGTTATAACTTTCAGATACATTGAATCACAGTAGCAGCGTTCTTATAATTACAATATCAATGTTATAACTACCAGTGCGCGCGACATGGCCAGGCGGTTAAAACACTCGAGATGTAATCTGAGGGTCGCGAGTTCGAAACCCCGTCAAATCAAACATGCTCGCCCTTTCAGCCGTGGGGGCGTTATAAAGTTACGGTCAATCCCACCATTTGTTGGTAAAAGAGTAGCCCACGAGTTGGCGGTGGGTAGTGATGACTAGCTACCTTCACTCTAATCTTTTATTAGGGACGGCTAGCGCAGATAGCTCTCGAAATTTAAAAAAAAACTCACCAGTAAATCATTATTTTTGTTGCTAATGACAAGTCGTCCGCTGGTACAGCGATAAGTCTAGGGATTTACAACGCTAAAATCAGGGGTTCGATTCCCCTCGGCGGATTCAGCAGGTAGCTCGATGTGGCGTTGATATAAGAAAACACATACACATACTCCTTATGGAGAAGTTCAAATAAGGAAATTATACTGTATGATAGTAAACTTTAATTGCTTAGGCTGTTAGATACATTTATTGTACGTACTAAGGCTAAGCTCGTAATCACATTTACAAGAAGTTCTTGGTTGGAAAATACTAGTATATAAAAATACGTTGAAAGTTTAAAGTGTAAATAACGAAACGTAATATTTCACGTAGATATCGCGAGTCTTCGTGTATCGTATCTTAGGCAAAGATTGTGTACTCGATATCAGATATCATCACGTCATTAAAGAAGAGGGCGTTGCCCCTAAAAACACGAGTCTATAATTACAAGCAGATGCTGGATTTATTGTACACTCTTCATTAATAAGTTACATACCCACATTAGGTATTCCGTTCGCTCGAGATAGACCCACATGGTCGGCACTTTCTGAATTTGTTGTCATTAATCAACTGTCAGTTCGAATTAATCGCACACCTACTGAACAGGATCATTGGTCTTACCGTCAATAACCTGAACTAAAAAACTAAAGTTAAGAATTCGTTAAGTGGGAAAATATGAATAAAAAAATGTAATATGTGACATAAATGTTAGTCCGTTGGACATTCGTCCTGATATTACTTGTTCTTCTACTCGTTGTGAATCTGCAAAATTTATTTCCACGTGACTTTCGCGCGTACGCATGTTATTGTCGTAGCTAATATTTTGTGCTCATTAAAAAAAATAACTCATTAAATCCCCGTGTCTTTGACATTACACAATGAATTTACAACAATACTAAGGTTGTTCGTGTTTTCTTTTAGGAGTGAAGTTAAGTTTCGAGTGTCTTAAGTTGAATAAAAGTGCGAGTTACAAATATACGCGGCCCGGCATGGCCAGGTGGTTAAGGCACTCGACTCATAATCCGAGGGTCGCAGGTTTGAATCCTCGTCACACCAAACAAGCTCCTCCTTTCAGCCGTGGGGGCGTTATAATATGACGGTCAACCCCACTGTTCATTGGTAAAAGAATAGCCCAAGAGCTGGCGGTAGGTGGTGATGACTAGCTGCCTTCCTGCTAGTCTTACACTGCTATTATTAGGGAAGTGTAGCGCAGATAACCCTCGAGTAGCTTTGCGCGAAATTCGAAACAATACTAATATACGAGTTGACGTTTTTGAAAACACTTGAGTAAAGTAACAGCACGAGTTACTACAACTTTTTTTTGCATTTTAACAGTATCGCGATGTAAATTGAAACAAATTACTAAAAGTAAAAAAATAGTATGTAACAATATGCCAACCACATTGTATCTGCTATAATCACAGCCAATGAGAGCTGTTGCCAAAATAGCAGGACTCGTCAGATCAGTTGGGATACGACAAACTACGTGTTGATTAGGTGCTTGCTATGTAAATATAAAAGGCTGTTCCCACGAAGACTCTCATGGAAGTTGTTCTCCATTGCAAATACGGCTCTTTTTCCTTTGAGAGAATTGTTAAAGAGCGAGTTTTAAGACGTTTACATTCATGTGCATTTAACGCCACTAAGAAAATAAGATAAAGATAGAATTAATGGATTTTTAAGTCCTGTAATTTGTATCTGTAGAGTTTGTATAAAACCTGTAGTGTAGATGTTTAGTTACTAAGACAAGTAATCACTCTCAATTCTGGAATGATACTAGAGTGGAAGCAGCAAGTCATACTAATTCTTGGAAGACCGAATGAAGATAAAATACAGTTTAAAGCAGTATACCAATTAATTTGACAGATTTGTCACTGATAATTTTATTTATTTTATTTTAAAACAGATAAATTTTTAGAAATTCGTAGAGTGAACGCAGCTAGTGGAAATATCAACTACTGTCAGTCGTTGCGTACTCTTACAAGACATAATAGAGAGCTTTAACCGTCACTCTTATAACGCGCCCGTGTTTCATATGTGTAGATTAAGCTTGTATGTACATTTCTGTAACGAGGCACGAACCCTCAAATCCACATATACTGACCACTGGGTACTAGGTTTGGTCTTCAGTGTAAACGAGTATTTTCCATCAGTATTTCAATCTTTCTCAGTAATGTAATTATTAAGGGTAAATATGAGATTTAGGAAACTCATGGACGAAAATATAAGGTTGATGATATATAGGCTTAGTTCATCGTGCCTGAGATAAGCAAAAGGTGAAATGTTCCATCCAGCAAACAAGTTTCAATATCACTCAGATGGAAAACTTTCAAGTGTGATTAATATATCACCGATGTACCAAATATAACAATAATAACAATAACATTGGATATACCGTTATAGTTTTTGAATGACGTAGAATAATTTATTTCAGAGGTCTGCGAACGGATTTATGAAGTCTCTAAACGTACACATTTTGTGTTCTATAGAAGGAGTACACCACTCCCAGTATCCGTTCTTGGATAGAAAAAAAAATACCCAATTTCTTATAGTGAGGTTAAACTATTATCCAAGACTGGATATGCCAAGAGTGACAGTAATCTACAGCCAGAAGATACTGACGAAAATATGGTGTTTTCGGTGCGTATCCCTGATGGGTTAACTAGTGCTATCATTTGATATAAAACAACAACAAAATAAGAGATTTTGGAAGAAATACTAACATGAAGTCCTTATTAGGATAAGGCACCACTGACAGCAAGTTAATACGCTTTGTGAAAGATGTGACTGTAGCAGTGATTCGAGGAAAATAAGTTTGTTGGAACATAAAAACGAAATGTAGAAAAACAATGCAATGTCAAGAGAGAAAATACTGTCAGGTTAATATATTGTTTTTACGATCTCAGATTGATAAAAGTAAATTACGTAATATTACAAAGAAGGAAATAAATATCAAGAAGGCTATCAAAAAAAAAAGCGAAATGAAAAAGTGAAAATAAAACAATGATTTTTAATAATAAATGTTAAGAAAGGGTTAGAGAATGGAATGTTACTATAAGGGGGAGAATTAATATATAATATAAACAGAGGTATTAAGTTGAAGAGAGAACAATTACGTAAGTATAACTCGCATGCATATAGTAGAGGTCGTAAGTTGAAGAGAGAACAACAAGATGTAGAGGAACGTCATTGTAGAAAGTTTTACAGTGATACTGCATAGTTTGTCATCCAACTAAACTAATAAACAGAAAATATTTTAGGAAAAATAATAATAATAAAATAACTTTTGTGTATATACAGAAGGATGAAATTTAATAATATATAGAAGAGAGAGATCAGAAACAAGGTTCTGAAGTTTAAACCATTTCATTGATTTACTTTCACTTAAGTAAATGAGTAATGATTAATTTATAGTTATTTGTAAAAGTAGAGTGAGTGTACATTTCGCTCTGTTTTCTCATTATGGGCAGTACAACAAACCAAGCTGGCTCCCGCACTGCTCGTTGGAATAAACGCACCACCTGGTTTCTAATTAACTAATGCCACTTGTACAGGCTCGACCTCTATTTTGTTCGCTAGATTGTACTAATATGTGTTATGAAACTCGCCTTTCACACCCAGAGCATTTAGGGTATCATATGACGTCACTGGGTTATATCTGGTCCCAATGCAGCATTCTGTATTCATGGCTTGAGCTCTAAGTGGTAGCAGTTGGCGTTGTTGAATATTAAAATAGATGAAAGTTACATAAATTCATAGTACACTGTCGTTTTGCGTCCGCCCTATTTTGTTTCTTTTGTTGTTATTGTTGACGTCATTCTAAATTAACGGGATAACTATTGGTGGTATAAAGTAGAATGGTTAGTGTGGAGAGAGAGCTCATATCTTTGATTTAGATATTCTTCGTTTCGGCTCGGCTAATACAACTTCTACTCTATTATTGCCAACAATGCATAATGGAATATAGAGAAAACTGCCAGAAAATTTGACGTATATCTGCCTGAATTATATTTCGCGCATTATTTTCGCGAACATTTTATTTAGACACGAGGGTCAAGCTAGCTTTCATTGTAGGCTTTCTTGTGAAGGTCAATATTTTCACGCACCCAGATTTTGTAACAGACAAAGGATTATTAAGGCAATCAGTGAACAACGGATGTCGACATCGGAAAGAGAATTGAAACATAATTTTGTTACGTACTGTATGTGGAAGAACTCTGTTTGTCTATTGTCTCTTCGGAGGATTGCTGGTGATTACAAGCATATAACAGTTTCACCACATACTGTAATTCCTTGAAAAATAAAATTTGCGTACAATGTTTAATTTAAAAGTATTTACGTTCAACAAGCTGAGAACCAATGAAATATTGAAGATGAAAATATGAAGAAAAACGCTTCGATTTATTTCGTGAGGAAAGATATGATAGTGCATCTGCTCAGTAATCAACAAAAAAAGTAAAGTAGGAAGTGAAGAAAAAAGTTAAGAAAGGACAGAAGTGGATAAAAGAGAAAAAATGGCAGACATTAACAGATAAAGCAACAAAGGATAAAGCAACGCGGTTTTCAAGAAAGATAGGCTATCGAAGCAAAAGCTAAATTGGACACGATAATGACATTAGCAAGTAGTCTTTCTGCATTAGAAGACAATTTCGCTCCAGTGCCAAGTAACATGGAAACGTGGGAGAGAGAGGACGAAGGACTCCCGAGTGAGGACTGTTTAATTAATTCACAAGAATTTGAACAGGTAATGTGGCTCAACGGAAATAGTGTCAGTCTTCCTAAGTTACTGTATAAAAATCATTGCTCAATCATGAATATTAAAAATAATTTTGAGGGGGAGTCATTTAATCACATAGCTAAGTTTGATTTAATCACATAGCTATGTTTGATTTAATCACATAGCTATGTTTGATTTAATCACATAGCTATGTTTGATTTAATCACATAGCTATGTTTGATTTAATCACATAGCTATGTTTGATTTAATCACATAGCTATGTTTGATTTAATCACATAGCTATGTTTGATTTAATCAAAAGAGTAGCATATTTCTTCAAAGCACGGTAAATGAAAGTTAATTTTCGATAAAATAGTTAACTGTTATATTGTTTAGCTCGCATCACTATGGTTTGTTTGTTTTTAAATTTCGCGGAAAGTTGCACGAGGACTATCTGAGCTAGCCATCCCTAATTTATCACTTTCAGACTAGAGGGAAGGCAGCTAGTCATCACCACCCACCACCAACTCGTGGGCTACTCTTTTACCAATGAATAGTGGGATTGAACGACCCATTATAATGCACCCACGACTGAAAGGACAAACATGTTTGTAACGGGGATTCAAACCCGCGACTCTCGGATTACGAATCACGTGTCTTAACCACCTGACCATGTCGGGCTACATCACTGTGGAAAATTTCAAATAATACATCACTCTTTCGTTGTAGTTGCTTCACAAGGTTGAATAATGTGTTTTACACTCGAAGAAAATTTGTACCTGTGTACCCGTATAATGACCAAAAACAAACTATTAATTTCTATTATGCACATTTTTAACCCCAATAAAAACGTCTTTGGGTTAGCGGTAGATTTTCCCTTATTACAACGTTATAACCCGGGATTCGATTCTTCCCGTCATACAAAAGTGTCGCTTTGTCTAAAACAAACCAATAAATAAAACACTCATGTGTGTAAGTATTTTACTCGAAAACAATTTTAGTTTCAAATCTTATTTCTTGTATGTAAGGTCCAGATTTAGTCTTAAAAATCGCATTCAGAAATGTTTGATTCGTAGTCCTTGTGTGCTATGAAGAACATTGATAGTTAAATAAATTTCAGACTTGCTATACAAATGCTTATTTTTGATATTATCAAACAAGTTGTATCAATTAGCACTACACTTGACAATCATCATCGTAAATTATGTAAGTTATCTACTTTAAATATAGAACTGTAAACAGACAAAGAATACCAAAGGATTTCGAAATAGGCAAATATGCGATAATAAAATTAGTTTGGAAATTACCGTTATTTAGAATTGTGATAAATAAATTTTAAAGAATAGATAAAATCTATCTGAAGAATATAGAGGTGATTAAAGGGGTGTAAATTAAGGTACACCATAGATACAAGTGATCGTTGCTGTATTAGGTTTCAATGTCTGCTGCATATTTGAAAATCAGAAGTAATAATATTTTGGCTCCAAATTATCTGCTGTGATTTGAGCACCTAAATTATTTGGAGACACTGAGCAAGTGTGGAAAATTTTTAAAGAGAAAGTTTTGAATATTGAAAACAAATATATTCCTTACAGAAAGAAAAGGGTAGCTGCAAATAAAACAAAAACAAAAAGGGAATACGAGATAAAATTAAAGAAAGGCAGCACAAATTTAAGAAATTCGAATTGGCTGGTATTATAAAAGATTAAGAAAGTTAGTCAAACGGAAAATTAGGACATTGAAAAAGATGTATGGAAAGAGTTCGCTGAAAACATAAAAAAACAGAATATTTTTATGTACATTAGGGTTAAAGAAAATGTTAGGATGGAGAGAGGACCCTTGAGGTATGATAAAGAAAAGCTTGTATCTGATGGTTATAAAATGTCTAGGTTATTACCTTCTGCTTTTTATTCAGTTTTTACTGATGAAGACTTAAGCAGTATTCCTTATCTTGAACAATTAATAAATGAAAACAAATTTGAATAAGACAATTACACAACTTTTGAGCTTGTTAAAATAAAATTTGGAAACTCGGAGAATGACGAGATCCTTAGGTCAGATAATATTTCTCCGTGGGTTTTGAAGGAGGTCAGGGATTGAATATGTACAATTTTTTTGTTGTAAGTCCTTGAATAGTGGACAAGTACCAACAGATTGGAAATTGGTTAATGTCACTCCTCTCTTCAAGGGAGGTAACAGAAGTTGTCCCAGTAATAAATCAGTAAGGCCTGGTAAAAAATCTTTTATAAAGTCATTCAGTAAAGTTTAGAATTCTATTAGATAGTCAATATGGTTTCACTAAAGGAAAATCTTGCTCTACAAATCTTTTGACATTCTTTGAAAATGCTACTGTATATGTAGCTGAGAACAAGAGTGTAGATTTGGTGTATCTGGATTTGCATAAAGCATTTGACAAAATGCCATGTAAAAGGCTTTAAAAGAAACTTAATTTTATAGGAGTTGGGGATAAGTTAAGCAATTTGATAGAAGAATGGCTTAATGGAAGAAAGTAGAGAGTTGTAAATGGAGCTCAGTCAGACAAGGTGAATGTTGCAAGTAGTAAACCTCAGGGCTCAGTCTTAAAACCATTGCTCTTTTTGATTTACATTAATGATATAGATGAAGGAATGGTCAATAAATTACTTCCAGATAGTATTGAGGTCCGGGGTGTTGCTGGCTGTGAAGAGGATGCTGCTGCATTAAAAAAGGAAGTAGATCATTTATTGAGTTGGACAAATACATGGCAGATGGGTTTTAATTGTGATAACTTCAAGATGTTTGGTTTATCATAATTTAAATTATAGGCATAATTTGGATAGGAATAATCTTAACAGTGTTATGTAAGAAAGGAATCTTGGTATAATGGTTGATCAGAGTTTTAAGCCATCCAAGCTGTTGCTAGTGGTATAGCAAATAGAATTTTAGGTTGTATCTACATAAAAAATTGAATAATAGTCTAAAGAGGTTATAATTTCATTGTATATGTCACTGGTTAGGCAACATTTGAGTTATTGTGTTCAGTATTAGGCTCCTTATCCTAGGAAAGATAACTCATTGTTGGAAAGAGTTCGGAGAAGGGTTATTGAAATGGTACCTGGGAGGGAGAGGTTGTTGTAAGAGGAGAAATTAATATCTTAATATTGGTTTTCTCTATTGTAAAAGGAATTGATAATGTTGATACATTATTTTTTTTCTTACTTAACAGTGCTGGGAGACACAAATAGTTTTAGACAAGGTAGGAGCTGTCTTCAGCAGAGACAATTTTATTTTTCAAATAGATGGTTGGTCTGTGGAATGGGTTGCCTTTTGATGTTAAAGAGGCAGTAAATTTGAGTGAGTTTAAAAGAAAGCTTGGTAGATACATGAATGATAAGGTCTGGTTTTTAATATTTTTTTATTTGATAGTTTTAGTTTGGTTTAGAAAATTTGACAGTCAAGATGGATCAGCAGGTCTCTTGTTTGCCTTAAATATTATGTTAAAGCTCCATGGTTTTAAGTACTTTATATACTATATCCAAACAACTAACAATACCACAATGTGCTTATATAAATAACGTAATTATTAAGAATGATATATGCTGATAATACTGAAGTAATGTCTGAATTGTCGAATAATGTGATAAACGTTTCGAATTACGTAGTTATTAGTTACAGTTGTTAAAAGTGAATATATGCATATAAAATTTATTTTCTTTACGATCAAATTACGAATGTAAATGACAGGAAATATTGATTTTGAAACTGTATGTGCCACAATTTTCACGGCAAAGCTATTTCTCTCTCCATCGGTTATTGTTGCTGCTGCAGCTGCCATCTGACGGTGAAATTATATTATTGATCTGAAAAAAATCTAATGCTGGTAGTCGTAAAACATTATTTTATTTGTATCATCAACACAGCCAGATCTTGTAATATCTATTTGTTTTATATTTAAATAAACTAACTGTTATCTTTAATCTCTTTTATTTTGGTTCTTTTGTAAATGTCACTGGATGTATTGAATTAACTTGTTTTACTAAAACTAATGCGCTGTCTTTTCTACAAAAAAGAAAATAATTTTTTCTGAAGATTAAAAAAAACGATATACGCGCGCACACACACACACACACACACACAGTATAATTTAATAACAAATGCAACAAACGCATGCTCTTAAAATGTCTGATTTGATTACAGTTTACCACACAGTGTTGTTTACTTGGTGTGTGACATTAAGATTCTGTATTTTTTAGAGAGAAAAGATATCGCAAAAAACAATCGAAGTCATAGATGAAATTCATTTTAAAAAATGGTTTATTTTAGCAACGCCCGAACCTGGTGGTTAATATACTGGCCTGTAGGTCCGCGTCCCATTTTATACAAAAGAAAGTTTCACTCTGCACTTTAGAGCCACGACTGCGCTATAAAAGGGAGTAGTCAAACCCCACTATTCGAATAAAGTAACCATAAAACTGCCTTCTCTCTAGTCTATCGTTTCTCAATTACGTAATAATTCCAATCAGGACAGCTGTTGAAATTCTACAATAATATTTATAACTGATAATAAATATTCTTGATTGTATGTAACGAGCATGCATGTCGCATTTCTGACCACTCCATCTTAGATAATCAGTAGAGTACTATTACCGCTAGTGGAGTTTTCGGCCTTTATCCTAAGGTTACGGTCTGGCATGGTCAAACATTCTGGCTCTTTCAGCTATAGGAACGTTATGGTGTTACGATCAATCTCACTATTTGTCGGTAAAGGATTAGCCCAAGAGTTGGCGGTGGCTGGCTATGACTAGCTGCTTTGCCTGCTAAGTTAGAAACTGCTAGTGCAGAGAGTTCTCGTGTAGCTTTGCATGCAACCCAAAATAAACCAAACCCAAGAACACCTGACGAAGTTGGGCCTACTTAGCGAAATCACCAAGCTCTGAAGTAGAAACGTCATTTGTACTAAGCCCGTCGCATTTAACCGATGTAACTATTACTATTTGCAAAATTTAATTTGTATATTACTGTAGCTAATACTGTAGTAACTTAAAGATTAATATTTATTTTGTTTTACCCACCATCTTACTTCCAGTTGAAACAAAAAACACGGCCTGGCTAACTAGTAAATGAATGTTTGCTGCAAAACTCTTATTAGATATTTATGTATAGATTGGAATTTCATTTCATGGTCCAGCATGGCCAAGAGGTTAAGGCATTCTACTCGTAATAGGGTCGCGAGTTCGAATCCCCGTCACACCAAATATGCTCGCCCTTTCATCCGTGGAGACGTTGTAATGTAACGGTCAATCCCACTATTTGTTGTGAAAGAGTAGCCCAAGAGTTTGCGGTGGGTGATGATGACTAGCTGCCTTTCTAGTTTTACACTGCTAAATTAGGGACGGCCAGCGAAGATAGCCCTCGTGTAGCTTTGCGCGAAATTAAAAAAAAAATTCATTTCATAATAGAGTATTCCGTAAAAGCAAAGCATTTGCATTTAAGATATTGGTTCTGTTACTAGTGTTATAAACTGCTTGAAGACAGTGATCTTGCTGCTAAAAAAGAAGCTCTTGGGTTTGACCCATCGTCTTCTGCAATGCAGCTTGGGAAAACTGCAAACAAAACGTTTGGTTCGTGGTTTAAAAACGTTAATTTTAAATTTCGTGACACTCGCTTAGCCTGCGAGAGGTACTGGGATCGGTACCTAGCGCTTCCAAGCGTGATTTTGGAGGAAGATGTCGAGTGTACCCTCCCCGAATATAGAAATTTATATACCCAAACAACTAGAGACAGTGACACATGCTTTAGTGTTACATACTGGAATCATGCGTATTTTTAAAAATTATTTTTAAAGTATTCAAGTTGAATCAATAGATGTAGAATAAATTAGTTTTATTCATAATAGTTGGAAGAGGTACAGCCATATACGGATTACAGATATGTTTCAATTCGCTTTCAATTAATCTCTGTTGGTTTTAATCGTTATAGTGTTATGAAGTCCTAGTGAAGTACCGCCACAAGTGTTAGGCGGTTCCTGCAAACTGCTGCTAATAGTAGTTCAAACATTTATTATAAGTAAGTAAAACAAACGGTAAATGAAGTTATTAGCTATGTCATACGTCTGACGGTTTTCTTTATATTCATGTGGAAACATTCTACAAAATACTCGGATGTTTGTTTTTCTACAATAGTCCGTTTGTTCTAAAAGTATGGCCAAAAGTTGGTTTACAGCTATAGGAAGAGGAAAACGATGATGAACACGACGTTTGAGTTCATTGCAAATTGGCTCAGTTGTATTAAGATCCATTAATTGTTCTGGTTTAGGACTCGCTGTCAAACTCTTGGAAACAATGTTGGACAACTTACATTATTTCTGTCATCTTGGAAGAAGCTTTGCTCATCGATATTGAAATCTATCATTATGGGAAACTTTGAGCAGAACGATGGATTAAAGGACCTCGTTCATCTATCACAAAAATTCTAGCAACTTCTACCTTTGAATTGATGCACTTCGAGTCAAATGCCTCAAGTGGTTTTCACACACCTTCACTGAAGAAAGTTTGGTTGTTGTTTTTTTTAATTTCGCACAAAGCTACTCGAGGGCTATCTGTGCTAGCCGTCCCTAATTTAGCAGTGTAAGACTAGAGGGAAGGCAGCTAGTCATCACCACCCACCGCCAACTCTTGGGCTACTCTTTTACCAACGAATAGTGGGATTGACCGTTACATTATACGCCCCCACGGCTGGGAGGGCGGGCATGTTTAGCGCGACGCGGGCGCAAACCCGCGACCCTCGGATTACGAGTCGCACGCCTTACGCGCTTGGCCATGCCAGGCCCTGAAGAAAGTATAGGAATAGGATGATGGGCCAAACCACCTTACAACCTTCCAATATCATTAACGTGCTTTCTATACACCACTAGAGACATGTTTGGAATTGAACTGGTCAATGTTAAAAATGGGTTTCAATTTCCATATCACTCTTTTTTTTGTAATGTCTTCAGTATGGTATGGTTAAAACAATAGAATATTGATCTCTTTATGAAATCATACAAGGCTATCCAGCTGTATGCACACTCGGTGAGCTACCGTCACGACATCTACAGGATTTTCTAGTAGACTAAAGTTCATTAACGGCGTCAGTCAAAACTGAAAATATAATGTAAAATGACTTAGAAGTCACAGAAGTTTTTTTTTAATAACACCATGCACTGTCATGCCTTTCTTTAAGTCTTGCAGATCCGTGCTGTTGTCCATCGTTTTACTGATTATCCGTTTTGTTACTGTATTTCTCCATTAATAAATCTGAAGCTGTCAGTCATTTTCTTTCTGTATATCCAATTATTTGGAGTGTTCGCCGCATGATCGCAGTTGTTCTAATAATATGGTTAGTCAGTATACGACATACTGAATGTTTACTGTTCCTTATGTTCTAATAAACATTCTAATTACTTTTAACATAAATATAAAATTTCTAACAAACATTTTGTGACGTAATGCTGAAAGTCAACAAAGTAGTTAAGGTTTACCTTTATAAAATAAAGTTCGTATGAAAACGTTATCTGGAGGAAAATTGTTTAGTTTAATTCGAAGTTTCGTACTTATAACAGAAATTCTATAACAGTAAATGCCAGTATCCCATGAGTATTATTGTCAGTTACCCAGTGAGTCGGTCAATTTTGAACACGTGTCAGAAAAAGCTAAATTAGGTTTTAGAAAATAGTAACAAAGTGAGCAAAGTAAGTCGTAAACAGCAGTACTTAGAAGTTAATATGTAACATATTAAATAATAAAAATTCGGGATAAAAAAACATGAGATATGAGGCACTAGAAATTTAAGTGAGTTGATTTGTTAAACTATCAATCCACGAGAAAGGGCGCGTACACGAGTTATTTAATTGTTAAGCACATATCACGTTATATCAATTTGTTAATTGTAAAGCACGTCACTAGAAGTTGTTACAAGATAAACATTTAACCTCGTCGAGTGTCCAGTGAATTAACGTTAGTTTTTCAAGTGGTCACGGTTAATAATTGTCAGTAACCAGTGTCTCCTCCAGGCTGCGCGGATGCACAACCACCACTGAAGGGCCGCGCACTTCATTATTCTAGCGGTGCACATTTTCAGTAATGTTGAGGAGTCTGAACTCATTAACGACTTTAAAAAAACAGCCAGTCGATAGACCTAAAGCCAAAATAACCATTTTTTATCATTGCAAAGCCGCCTAAGGATCCAATTTGATAAATAGTCTAAAAATACCACTTCTTTAAAGAAAAAAAAAACGGCTGGTAGCGCACATTGATATGTTTCCTTAATACTGGTGCACATGAAAAAAATCATTCCGCACATGGTTTGAAAACATTGTAGGGAAAATAACCAGTAATCCTTCAGATATTAATATTAAACAACTTAAAAATTATACCAATCGTATCCGATCACCAAATACGTACGGCAATTAAGAAGAAATCTTGTGCTTCGACGTCTCTCCAGTTGAAGTAATTTCGTGCCACTTTTTGAATCACTTTCTTCACCAACTACGAAAGGAGATAATGTAATGGCAATATAACACACGTTAGTGGTTTTATTTTTTTTATTTTTCACAATTATAACCAAGATCAGAAATACTTCAATTCACCTGAATTAAATGTGGCTCAATGAAAAAGGGCACAAGGTCATAATGGTATCATTATTGCCAAACGTGATAATTGAAATGGTGGTGTTAAAGGTCATAATGGTATTATTGAACTATGTTACTGACTTGGATTTTTAAATTCATTTCTTTGGACTACCTTTCATGTTGAATTTGCTTTATCAAAATGGTATTATGAGAGGTATCCCTATCCCAGGAATATTTTTAAGTAGCTATTGATATTTGATGCTAAAAATTTACATTTCATCTTTAATAATCAAATTTATGAAAATTTGATAGTGTTGCTATGGGTTTTATAAACTAAATCTCACCCTAGCTAATTTATTTTTACGCTAGCATGATAAATGCCCCCTTCCCCAGTGGAACAACAGCAAGTCTGCGGACTTATAACGCTAGAAACCAGGCTTCTATACTTGTGATAGAAAGAGCACAGATAGCAATTTGGGTATCTTCTGCTTAACTACAAACAAAAGCATGATAAACAGTGGTTTTCAAATTGTTTCTCTAAAATTAAATTTCTTACCTGATATGAAATATATCTTTATCACCTAAAATAACTTACAAGTTAATAATCTTAAATCTTAGCCATTATTCAGACAAATGTCTGTATGTGCTCGCTTTTAAATAGGGAGATATGGGACTGATTGTCACCAAACTTGGCATGTTATCTCAGTGCCCCTGAGTCTTCTCCGTGTTTTGAACAGGCACGTCAGTCGATATCTTAATAAGCAGTAGGCCAATATAACACTTAATGTAGAAGTTAAAAATATCTATCTTCCCTATATTTTTCATAATAAGACAATTTTAGGTTTTCATAAGAAAATCTACTTTTTCAAGTTTTGTTCTTAAAATAGTCAAATGTAACTAAGTTCCAATGTTAAACTCTGGGGCCTTAACCTTTCCAGTTACTTATATTGCTCTTGTCTTGTTAACAAGAACTATTCAACATTAGTGGAACAGGCTTTATCAACATTAATTATTAATATTCAGGAAACACTTGATAAGCTTTCGAACAAGAACTAGAAACCCAGCATGGCTAGGTGGTTAGAGTTCATAATCTGAGAGTCGCAGGTTCGAATCCCTGTAATACCAAATATGCCCTCCACTTCAGACGTGGGGGCATTTTGAAAGTGATAGTCAATCCCACTACTTGTTGGTGAAAGTGTAGTCGAAAAGTTGGCGGTGAGTGGTGATGACTAGCTGTCTTCCCTCTAGTCTTACACTGCTAAATTAGAGACGGCTAGCGCAGATAGCCCTCGTGTAGCTTTGCGTGAAATTAAAAAAAAAGAAAAGAAATAAAGCATTTGTGTTATTCTGGCTCAAACACATAACTTTGGTTCTCCAGTTTCCCGGGGAATGAATATCTGATTTTAAGAGACAAACTTCTTAAACCTCTAAATTAAAGCTTCACACATATTGAACTGAAATTTATTTCGTAAAGTTATGTCGTTCGTTGTAATGGTGCTTTCCCAAAGACAAACATCTGCCATTCTATAATGATCGCAAATTATTTATAATGTTCTTTGTGTTTATATAGCTAAATTTATTCGATCATTAAGTATTCCTGACAAGCAGTTAGCGAACACTAGCATACTCCACTCACAATCAGCTACGGGGTATCTGCAAACAACAAAGTGAATGCGATTCTTCTGTCACAAAAGGTCATTCTTGAATTCTTTTTTTTCAATTATTCATGAAGGAATGTTACAGTCTAACACATTGTATGCAGGAGGCCTAATGAACTTTTTAGTGACATGTATAAAAATATTTATAACGACTTTTTTTTTAAACTTCCAAAAATTAAATTATCTAGTGGTATAACCTGTGCTGTGACTTGAAACACCCAATCAAATAATGCTTCAAAATGTGACAAAGAGTAACCTGAAGCTGGCCTAGGAAGGTCCAAACGTTGTTCTCTGCTTTATTAGTAAAAGTGTTAATATTCATATCAGACATTCTGGCTTGGTTTGTTTTGAGTTCCGCGCAAAGCTACACGGGGGCTATCTGCGCTAGACGTCCCTAATTTAGAAGTGTAAGATTAGAGGGAAAGTAGCTAGTCACCACTATCCACCGCCAACTCTTGGGCTACTCTTTTACCAACGAATAGTGGGATTAACCTTCACATTATAACGCCCTCACGGCTGAAAGGGCGAGCATGTTTGGTGGGACAGGAATTTGAATCCGCGACTCTCGGATTACGAGTCGAGTGCCTTAACCTCTTGGCCATGCCGGGCCAGCCGTCTTGAGATGCATTTTTATTTCAAGTGGGTTTTCGTCATAAAAATTGTGACTGGATGATATTCATCCTCCATAAGCAAATAAAATAGTCTCACAATATAATGGAATGCACTTCGATCTCAATATATTAAATACAAGTTAGAAAGTGATATATCTCCACAATGTATACACGGAAATTCTAAGGACTTTTTGTTAACAAGTAAGTTTAGATATCTGCGGTGGGCAGAGCAAACTTAACCCATTGTATACCGCACTGCGTTCTCTGTAAATGAAACTTGATGCTTCAGAATGTGAAGGAAGATACTTTGTCTTCATAAACGTACCAGACTATATCAGAATATGTTGGAACTAGCCTCTTGTTATATTAACTAAATTTCTTAATTATGCTGTTGGTGTATCTTGAGTTAATGTATAGCCGTTCAAGAAACATAACTCTTTATTGAGTTTGTGTGTCTGTGTGTGATGTGTGTTGTTTTCTTCCCACAGTTCGTCGAGCGACGTCCTAGTAGGCAGGCATTGATTATCTCGCGTGCGCGCGCTTGAACGACGCCCCAAAAATAGCTGCAATCACCTGGCCAAGGTGCTTGGTTCTTGGCTTCTCAGAACGTCAGCCTTGTGGACAGTTGGTTGACTTGGAATACCTAGTTGTAGTGACAATACCCCAAATACTTAAAATATGACCGTGTGCAGACAGGATTTTCTTATCGTCTTCTTGAACGAGCAAAGAAGGAAACATTGAGCTCGAGAGTTGCGATGTTAGAAAATTCAAGTGAATGTATTCGACTGTAAGGATTTCCGTTAACCACTCTGGATTTTCGGTTTCATAAGTGTCCGTAGCGCAGCTTGTCCGATCTCATTTATTTGGTTTAATATCTGTATTCTGTTTGACTGAGAGCTCTTACTTTGTTTCACTTAACGCCACTATATCCTATCAAAATATGTAACACTTATTCGCAGTATATAGTCATCATTGGGAAATTTTCAGCCTTCTAGTCTTTTGATGATTATTAAATGGTCCAAATAAATGTTGGTGGATATCGAGGATTTTAAATAAGTACAATGATAGCGTACGAACTGAAAAGAAAGTATATTCTCATAACTGAGCTATGAAGAGTTACTAAGTTGTAACTTATTAGTAATATATCTGGGTAACTGAACCACGAAATAATTTTCAGTTTTCTTGCATTTTAAAAATAATTATGATACGTTTCACCAGAAGAAAGTCACGAGATATGCGAGACGAATAGTATACATTTTGTATCATCAGTGTTACTCTATCTATCTATTTATTTATTTATTCATCTGGTTGATAAGAAATGAAAAAACCCGCAACCTGGTTGATGAGAAATAGGGGAGAGACTCCCTGCAAAATTACAAGGTATTTTCTAGATCAAGAAAGTGATTTACCTTTTTAATTGATCACTGTTAATCTCGACTCCAAAGGTCATCATGGGAAACACTTCAAGTCGAGTCAGACACAGGGCTTATTTGGATCAAGTGGCTCCAGTTAAGCCTACACCACCAAAACGTCCTCATCTTCCTGTAGGTATCACAATTTTAAGCATTTGTTTTCTAAATGCATGACAGTCTTATGGGCTTTTATTCTTTAAGACATTGTAATTATTATTTTATATTAAGTAATCGTACCACAAACACCATGGTGTATTTTCTCAAAAGTCTAAGTGGCACTCTTCAGGATCTTCGACAAAGAATCCTGATTATATCAAACAATTCCTTCAATGCCAGTGTAATGAGACATGTACCGAACAATAGTATACTATCTCTATGATACGTTTTAAAGAAATGTATCGGTCGCACTTTTCTTGTGATGATATTTTACTGAGAAGTTTTATTTAGTTGTTTCCCTGTAGTTCATTTGTACTAAAATGTCTAATTTAATTTTTGTACAAGTCTTCATTGACACCTTAAGATTAGCGTTGTTATATAGAAATATATCTCTCAACCTGGCCATACTTTACTCACTACTGGTGATGCATGACCTACTTACAGTGTACACTTCAATACAATAACACTACTGATAATACATGACTTACTTACAGTGTACACTTCAATACAACAACACTACTGATAATACATGACTTACTTATGGTGTACACTTCAATACATTATCAGTATTGTTACTGTATTGAGGTTAACGTCCCACTTACGTCACATGTTCCTTATTGTTCTTGTTCAACTGGATACCTTTTTATAACACACCCGTGTTATAATTACATTGAAATAGAACTCGTACGAATGTAAGGGGAATTGCAACGTTTTATATTTCTCAATGTTGTTATATTAATGTCATATAAGTCACAAGACAAGTAAATTGGATTGATCTCATCTATTTTATTGCTCTGTTCCACGTATATTTGGGAATTACTTCAGTAAATAATGTATTTGCAAAGAAAGCACTTACTTCCATTACGCAGATAAGCTTAGTTGAAAAAACAAAAAATCATAATTTTGTTGTCACACGAAACACACATTGTAATTTTTATATTACAATACAGTAAAAAGAAGCTGGTTAGGTAAATTAGGCATAAAATTCTGCCTTTTACGTGTGTTTGTCTTACCATACGCTTAAGTATCGCAATTTTCTTCGTGTAGGCCTAAAATAATCGCACAGTTAAATGTCAGTTAACTGTATTTTCTCTTTAGTGGCACTTATCTCTTTAAAGTTCTCATTTTCAGTTACAAATCGCAACGCGTCGCAAATAGAAGTGACTAGGGGCTTAATACGCTTATTTTAATGATGAGTAAATTACTTGTATTTTTTGACATTGATGTTTAGAGGTAACTTGGCCTGTATGTGCATCAATGTTGATGAAATAACCACAGTGAGTGTTGGCAATATAAGATACATGATATTATGTTTTCAGTAATACGTCATAATGTGTTCGTAATTTATTTTGTTGTCATATTATGTAGTGAATTCGTTAGAAAAAAAGGGTTACATTCGTGACTCTATATTTTTTTATTGCGCAAAGCCAGAAGTATATTTTCTAAATTTTAATTTTATCAAAAAAAAAGACATTGTAATTTCTATCTCTTGAGCTTATTCATTTCGTTTGAAAGATTATTTATTTTGCATATTGAAAGAAAGGATTATAGGCACTATACACTTATTTTTCTAGATTGAAAGGTTATATATTTCCTAGTACAAGTTTCTCACTACCAAATGATAAAATAAAGCACCATATTTTTCGATTTTGAGGTATTGAAGCAGTAGGCCTCAAGGTGACTCATCACTAAGTCTGACTTTTCACACTAAAAAATAGGATTTCTATGGAAGTTAATAACAAAAAAGAAGTCAAAGTAGATTTAAGGATACAGATATAGGATTTTCAAACTCGAACTTTAATATATTTTCTGTTATTTTAACTTGTTCCTTCTTGTGAGGTTAAGCCTAAAATTGAGCAACCAACAATATTTTTCTGCATAATTGTTAGTACTAGAATTATGTTTGTTATGTGCTCGTTGATTTGCAAAACACAACACAGTGCTTGGAGGCTTGGTTTGTTTTTTTTGGTTTTAGACGATATTAATGAGAGTATCTCATTTTTTACCTATATATCTCTAATGAACAATATTTGTTTACAGGGATAGTACCAACAGAAAAATGTTGAACGTTAAAATAAAAATTAACTTAGAATGCTTTAGGAGGTTTAAAAATTATGAAAATATAATATGATATTTGTTTAGGTTTAGCGGACTTAGTTTTATTTGGTTCAGTTGTATTACGCTGGTCACTGCAATATGAACTCTCCGTTTATGTTGTCCACAAAAGAAACAGTTTAGTTTAGAGTTTTCGTTTATCTGACATATTTTTTCCCTTAAGGTTGGTCAGTTGTTCAAAGTATCATAATAGAAATGGAATCTGAATCAGTCTGGTATGTTACCTCCAAAATTTAATTTAACGCATCCTAACAAATTCTACTTAGTCACGGATTTGAAACCAGGACTGCGCGCTGTGGTGATGTTATAAGGTTGAAAAAGTTATATTCACGGATTGGCAAAGATATTAGTGTTCATTGTTAGTAAACAACTCTTATAACGCGTTATTGAATTGTTATGAATAAATTAGAGACAAAAACATTTTTCTCAGCTTTGTTGGATGATTTCCGGTTTTTTTATTTTTAAGAAGCAATTTCGTGAAAATAAAATTCTCAGTTTTCGAACAGTAGATATTTTACCGATACACTTATGCTTTAATGATAGTATTTTTCCGTAGTAATTTATGGATAGAGAAATTGTGATGAAACGTTTGATTTTTTCATTCTTTGTTTCTATTCATTCATTTGTATTAAGCTAACTTGCTATCCGCTACTCAAAACATTGAACTTGGCATTGTCTAATATCGTGGAAGTCGATTAATATAGATAATACTACGTTTCATAATAAACTGCAGAGATGTATAATATACCAAACAAACTATAAATCAAATATCTTTTTCTTACGAGATAGAAAAAAAAAAAAACAGTATAATTTACGTACAATGAATCCTTAACCAAAGTGTTAAATAGCTCATTGATGGTGGCCTTAGGGCTTGGTAATGTGTCATAGCATGCATTATAAACCACTGTCTCGTTTATTGCAGTGTAAATGAATAGCTTAAAGGAATAGCACATTCTAATTGCATACCGCAATTGCATGACAATCACGAAACTTGACATTTTAGTAAAAAAATTCATCAATTACTGTGTTCTTACTTGAAATTAAAGAATTTAATAGTTCAATCAATGTCAGTCTCCTTATGTTAGCTTTTCTTAAGGTAAGGTAAATTCCATTATTGTTTCAGAGCTCTCAAAATCGCTTTATCAGAAAATAGTACAGAATTTTGTGAAATATATTCTGGTGATTAAAGACTGTATAGTTCATAAAGTTGTTTTTGTTTTGTATTTCAAACCTATGTAGTTTTGGCAACATTCCAATTTTTCGCTGCTCTATAAATGCAATATTATTACAAAGAATACCATAATAAGTACATAAAAGTCAGATGGCTATCGTCAGTGTGTAATTAGTTGAAAAGTATGTTTTTAAATCCAGGTTTAATTTTGCCATTCACCCTATTTTTAATGAAAAAGGCCCCCGCTAGTACAGCGGTATGTCTCCGGTTTTACAACGCTAAAATCAGGGGTTCGATAGCCCACTGTGGCTTTGCTATAAGAAAAACACACACTTTAATGAAAAATACAAAAATGTCTTTTAACTGACTTTTGGACTCTCTACAGCTTAAGTTCCCGACAGACACGTTTAGTCAGACACTGGTAGCAAAATAAACCTAATTGTTGGACTCCTTATGCGATAAGCAACATAAGTAAAACCAAATGGTGTATCTTATCTGTGGAATAGACTTCGTAAAATATGGTGTATCTTATCTGTGGAATAGACTTCGTAAAATATGGTGTATCTTATCTGTGGAATAGATTTCGTAAAATATGATTGATGTAACTTGCTAAAATTAGATACGTGTGTGTGTGTGTGAAATACATAACATTATCGAAGTGTTTTAGAATCTTGCAATTATAAGAACTTGTGTGTGAGAGTAAAGAAAAACGCATTAAATTAAGTTTGTTTTTCATAAAACTGTCGTTAACCGAATCATTTTTTGTATATCACGAGCATAATATTGTACATATTTTTAAATAATTAAAGTCACTGAATCAAATATTAAATGCTAATTCAACTACTATTTGAAATCTGGCCTTTACCACAGATTCTTTAATGATATGAAAGGTAATTGTTATTAGACTGATCATGAATGTATTTTAATTATTGGTAAAACAACGATCTAGTTTAGGACATTGACTGCTGTTCATTGAGTGACATTTACATCTTTCTTATCTGACATTGTCTGCTATGGGATAATGATATTACAGCTATTATTATTATAGAATAATTTAGAAAAAGTAATGAAGGTTACATTTTGCAATACTTAATACAAGGAATTAATTACGTTATATTTTTTCTGTTTAATATAATGATTTCGCTGTGCATTAAAATTGGCATTTTGAAATGCTTCTTGAATTTTGTTGTACCTCAATACGTTTTATACTATTAAAACAGAGGTAACAGGCAAATCTCACGTTGCTTAAATGTCGACAAATTATCAAATCTTTGCTAGTGTTTATCTTTGGAATTATAATATAAAGCCATAAAAATCTTCCTGCTTTGTATTATGAATTTATTATTAACATCACATTAGTGAAAATTAATACATTTTGATAAAGTTAAGTAGACAAAATCACAAGAAAGGACTGCGTTAAAAACAGCAAATCCAAACCTTTGACTAATTATATTAGTTTGTTATAACCTAAAAACAACGTGAAACAAAAATAAACAAAAATCGCTGCACAAACTGAAAAGATCTCAGGGTACAAGCGATAATGTGGGATTGTAAAATGTACCCTACGTTTAAGACTGATAGACAGTGTATCCCCATTGAAATGTGGGTCCTACTTCACAGCCACCTCCAAAACTTAGGGTACATTTTATAATCCCACATTATAGCTTGTTCCCTGGGATCTTTACAATTAGTGCAGCGTTTTTTGTTTTGACTTGTTTTTTAAGTTATAACAAACTTGTATACACCCTAGCTTTTTTGTTGTGGATTTATCATTCACACCGTGTGTGTGTGTGTGTTTCAAATATTTAATATTGAAATTCTTTAATTTTCAGTTGATATTTCACTGTATAAGACAGAACTAAAATAGAATAAATGTTTTTCACTGTAAAATTTCGCAGCTGCATTTGTTTCGTTGTATTTTAAATTAGTTTGTCAACTCACTTTGTTGCACGAATGAGAACAGCTACCTTCTTCCCATCGTTAATGTTGTAGACTGTCTTCGTGAATAAGATACGCTTTCCTTTCTATTCCACTCTCATTACACACACACCAGGAACCTGGAAATTTGTAAAAGCCTTTTCGTTTAATGTGGGTCTTGCATGTGGTTCCGTTAATACGGTAATACTTCAGAGCTTTGTTGTGGAAGTGGTGTTACAGATGTATGTGTTTTTCCTAGAATAGACATACCGTGCCGTGAAGACAGTTTCTCGAGGGCGATAGTAAGTGAAAACTAAAGTTGGACATCATTCTTTCGTAGCTTAAGCTCTGCATGACATATTTTAAAACAACAGATTTTTACTCTTTCATTTTTATGTCAAGAATTTGAAACTGTTTTACTATAATACGGTACCATTGGATATGTGCGGGTTTAAGTTATATTTGAAAAATGAATAGTAGTTTTGGCACAGATTTCTGTTGAACTGGTGTTTGAAAAATACCAGTCGGTTGTAAAATGAAGCCGGAAAAAAAATCCATCTTGAGTATAGTTCATATTTCAGTTTATTGAAATTCTATTAAATATAAAATTCAATCTTTAATGGCATCTGTCGTTATCAAATATTTTATTTAACATCATAATGAATTACTGTTTTAAAATCTTTAATTTTTCGATATCGGTACAAATTCCAGAGGTAATTTGTTGAGTAATTTCGTGAGTAACAAATGTAAATTGTTTAGAACTTATATTATATTTATTTTCGTTATTAATACTATGTATGTATAACTGGATGTAAAAAATAAATAAAACATGATGTTTTGAGATAATTTGTATAGAGAAATGTAAACAAACGTTTTATAAATTGTATATCTTCAAACAGTAATGTGGCATCGCTTGAATTTGAAATAGTTCGTACACTTTTCAGTATCACAGTGCCTCCCGCTAGGACAGCGGTATGTCTCCGGATTTACAACGCTAAAATCAGGGGTTCGATTCCCCTCGGTGGGCTGAGCAGATAGCCCGATGTGGCTTTGCTATAAGAAAAACACAAACACACACAGTATCACAGCATCGATACAGTAAATATAGGATTTCCATGAGCTGAATTACATGTAGTAAGTGCTAAACAAATTATTTTCAATACATATTGGGCTGAGGAATAATTCGTGAGCGTTTTTTCAAGTTAAAAAATATATTCATAAATGAAACGCTTTCGCAAAATATTTCATGTCGTTTGGTAGATAATTTTTTGCTCTAATAGATGGTGTGTTTGATTTTCATATGTCTTTAATTTTTGCTTTCATTTTCAGCTCATTAAATGGAATGTCAAGTGGACAAAATCGAGCATTTTCGACACCATCTGCTTTTCGCATTTAATTTCTTGCAATTTCGTTTAAAACAATGCATACTATATACCTAGGTATTACATGAAATAAAGTATCATAATAAATGTTTTGGGTGTAATGTGTTCATGCATTCAAGTATTGTATAGTCTTGCATGTAATGCTTGAATGAAATTATTTAAAAACGCTCACGAATTATTCCTCAACCTAATATAATGTAAGTTTTTATAATATGAAGTTTATAAATAAAATTTATCTATATGCAAAACTCTTATAACCTTTCCGAATCACAATATCAAGATTATAAGCTAACTTTACTTATGTGGTCATATTAGAAATAGAAGTACATATTGTATTTTGCTCTTTACAAAAAAAAAAAAATAATCTTACATTAATAAATATTTAAACTTACAGGATATGTCTTCGAAAACAAAGTTATTGTCCCTTTATAGACAATAAATATTTTTAAACATTTAAGATCTGTAGTTGATAGGAAGAAAATCTTGAGATATTTAACCATCACATGTCTACAGGGACATTCGTAAGAAACATCCGGGGATTACGTGAATCACTTTCTTTGACTAACTTGTGCGAGAAGTTTCTTGGGTACGTAAGTGACATACTAGACCTGTGTATGTGTACATATAACCTAAGCCAGAAATTAATAAAATTCCAAGTGGGAAAGGATGTTGACAGTGATCACCTCCCAATATATTGTGTCTTCGATCTCGCCCCCCATAAAAATATAGCATATAGGAAAGAAAAATTTAATTACAGAAAAGCAGATTGGCAATATTATAAACAGGAATTAGATAACCTGTTACCTAATAAAGTTATAAAAGAAGTTAAAACGCATGTCGAAATGGATAACTACTATCAAACAATTACGGAATGCCTTCAGAAAGCAGCCAATTTAACAATACCAAAACAACTCCATAAAACAACAAACAACACATGGAAACCCACCACAGAAATAATCAATCTAATTAAAAAACGAAGACAATTAAGAAGACAGTACATGATAACAAGAGACAGAGAAACCAAAACACAAATAAACAACATTAGAAATCACATCAGAACACAAATAAAACAACAAAAACAAAATAAGTGGGACAATTACTGCAATAAACTAAATGATAAAACTAACCCGAAAAAATTCTGGTCACATCTTAAAAGACTCACAAATGAAAATACAAACACAAAGAAATAACCTCCACTTGAACATAATAATACTATAACACACACAAATAAAGAAATAGCCGAAGCTTTCAAAGATCAACTCCAAAATACATTTAAAACTCACACTAATCCAGATATGGATACATATTTCTACAATAAAGTCACTAATCACATATTAAACAATAAACATCAATTTGAACCAATTTTTCCAGTAAACATAACTGATACAAATACAAGATCCGATACAGATTATGCAAGCACATTACTAACAAATGAAATATCCCTTCAAGAATTACTAGAAGCAATAAAAAACACAAAAACAAAGCACCAGGTGAAGACGAAATACAAGCTATCCTCCTAAAAAAGGGCACTCCGAAATTGTTTGATCACCTAAATTCACTTTTTAACTTATCACTATCCTCAGGATACATCCCAGTTTCTTGGAAATTTGCAAATATATAAATGTTCCATAAGGAAGGAAAGCCAGCGAATAAACCTAACAGCTACCGACCAATCAGCCTGACCAGCTGTGTAGGCAAAATTCTTGAAAGAATAATCAGTAATAGACTCTCCACATTCTTGGAGATAACATCAAAATTGCCAAAAGAACAAAATGGATTCAGGAAATTTAGACAAACGACAAGCCACCTAATCAGATTAACCGAAACCATAATAGATAGCTTCAACAAAAAAGAATGTACAGTCGCTTGCTTCCTTGATATCGAGAAAGCATTCGACACTGTATGGCACGATGGTCTAAGGTTCCGAATGAATGAAATGGAACTACCGCGAGGAATTATTCGCTGGTTATCTAACTTTTTGTAAAATAGAAAATGTAGAGTAAATGTTGAAGGAACATTTTCTGAATACTTTACTTCTGAAGCTGGTGTCCCTCAGGGAGGGGTGGTTAGCCCCATACATCATGTATGTAAACAATATGCCACTGAGGGATCCAAATCATGGATTCTCTTCACAGTTCGCAGATGATGTGGCAGTCTGGAAAAGTGCCGCAACACCCACAATAGCAGTCACTTACATACAACTACAACTAAATAGAATAAGTGAATACTGTCAAAAATATAGAATAAAAATAAACACAGCAAAAACACAACTCGTAGTCTTTACGAAATCCACAAAACACAAAAAACAACAGCCAGAACTATATATGAATGGCACTCTACTCCAGATTGCCCCATCGGCAAAATTTTAGGTCTGACCTTTGATTCAAAACTAACTTGGATCAATCATGTGAACGAAATTAAAAATAAAGTCTGGCGAAGAACTAACTATGCTAGGAGTCTAACTGGTAAAAACAGTGGAGCATCTACAGATAACATACTAAAAATCTATAAAACATATATTAGACCTGTAATAGATTATGCAGCTCCAGCATGGATAACTGTAAACAATAAAATAATTAAAACTAAACTACAAACAATTCAAAACACACTCCTCACAACTGCATACAGAGTTCCAAGAACTACATTATCTCAATTCATACAGAAATATTCGAACATACCAACCGTACCAAATAGACTCCTACATAGTACAATTATGTACTTTAATAAGAATTGGATGAAAAACGAATTACTATGCGAACTAGACAGGTACCTCATACATGATGAAGCTAGTTCTAAATATCTCTCCTCAGTTAACTTATATTTCAAATATAAAACTAAATAAAAATATAAACTTTAAATAAAAATGTAAAAAAAATATATTTATAGTTTCTTTATTTATGTATTTAAAAAAATGCCACCAGCAAACTTGACATTCTGCTAATAGAATAATAACTGTATACGAGCCAAGATACATGGACATTGTCCTGAAAAGGACCAAATAAAATTCAGTTCACAGTCATAAATATCAATCAGCCAAGAATATAAGTACGGGGAGGAGGAAGAGGTCATAGAGAACCTGACTCTCCAGGGTATGAACTTTTATTACCCAAACACCGACGACATTCATTCATTCATTGGGTACGTATCTGGTATTGATTTATAAACAACATACAGTTAAACTGTTTACAAAAGTCCAAGCACGCTGTCTTACAATGGACTGAAAAGTAGCTACCCGTTTAGATTTTTTAAATCGTTTCTGTTAAACATGTTCACGTGATCATTTTTAGTTCCTTGAATGATCATTAACCTGGTGCTCTATGAAGCTTTGAAACTGATGACTGATTTATTAAAATTTTACTGACTATTAGGCCAATCAGAAAAAAACGTGCCCAACATTGTAGTCGTCCTATAAAAATAGTGTTTTTATTATGAGGAATGAAAGACCTAAAACAAAGTATTGTAATGGATATTATAATTTCGAAACGAAGAAAGATGAAAATTCGTAAGTCGTTTTTATATTCCGTTATTATTTAAAAAAACAAATCAGATTTATTTTATTCATCAGTAACATATTTCTTTAATAATGCACGTAGAAACAGTTTATCTTAGTCATGTCTAACATCTTTTATTAATAATGCATGTAGAAACAGGTTATCGTAGTCATGTCTAACATCTTTTATTAATAATGCACGTAGAAACAGTTTATCTTAGTCATGTCTAACATCTTTTATTAATAATGCATGTAGAAACAGGTTATCTTAGTCATGTCTAACATCTTTTATTATTAATGCATGTAGAAACAGGTTATCTATCTTAGTCATGTCTAACATCTTTTATTATTAATGCATGTAGAAACAGGTTATCTATCTTAGTCATGTCTAACATCTTTTATTATTAATGCACGTAGAAACAGTTTATCGTAGTCATGTCTAACATCTTTCGTTAATAATGCACCTGGAAACAGCTTGTTTATACCGTAGTCATGTCTAACATCTTTTGATAATAATGCTCGTGGAAACAGCTTGTTTATATCGTAGTCATGTCTAACATCTTTTGATAATAATGCTCGTGGAAACTGTTTATATCGTAGTCATGTCTTACATCTTTTGTTAATAATGCTCGTGGAAACAGTTTGTTTATATCGTAGTCATGTCTAACATCTTTTGATAATAATGCTCGTGGAAACAGCTTGTTTTATTCGTAGTCATGTCTAACATCTTTTGTTAATAATGCACGTGGAAACAGCTTGTTTATCGTAGTCATGTCTAACATCTTTTGTTAATAATGCACGTGGAAACAGTTTGTTTATATCGTAGTCATGTCTAACATCTTTTGTTAATAATGCACGTGGAAACAGTTTGTTTATATCGTAGTCATGTCTAACATCTTTTGTTAATAATGCTCGTGGAAACAGCTTGTTTATATCGTAGTCATGTCTAACATCTTTTGTTAATGCACGTGGAAACAGCTTGTTTATCGTAGTCATGTCTAACATCTTTTGTTAATAATGCACGTGGAAACAGTTTGTTTATATCGTAGTCATGTCTAACATCTTTTGATAATAGTGCACGTGGAAACAGCTTGTTTATATCGTAGTCATGTCTAACATCTTTTGTTAATAATGCACGTGGAAAGAGCTTGTTTATCTTAATCATTAGAAGTTTAATTTTACGTAATTTATCAGACCAGAGTAGGAATAAAAACTGGTTTTATATAACTATCATGTTCGTTTTTTTTACCAATATTTCCAATGCTAATTGATAATTTGAATCTGAACTGGATTAAAAAAAAATGGAAAATTTTTAACTTTCAAGCATTCCTGATTTGGAGCTAACAAATGTGTCTGAAGACGGCTTGTATGGGTATTACCACTTTTACCAAAATAAAACAGAGACCAACGTTTTGAGCTTCTCAGGTCATCTTCAGGTTAACAAAGAGAGCCGTCCTGAGATACATTCTTACATCAAGTGGGCTTCTCGTCATCACGAATTAACTTGAAGTTACTTGCCATTCATTCTTAGTCGAGATGCGACATTGTCACAGTAACGCCGCATCTCGAAACTTGAGCCTTCCCATCATGGGCAAATAGGCATGTTAACCACAAAGCCACAGCAGGGCCGATAATTGGAATATCAAAACTGTGTGGTAATTGCGGAAAACATAATTTCTGCAATTGTTCACTAAGTTGCGCAGATAGCCTATTTTTACTCTTCTCATGTCTCCAAAATTTTTTTTTTTCCTGGAAAAGAAAAGGGCAGTGTTGGAAAAATATTTTATTGTGTATTCTAAAATTAGTACAATCAACAGTGAAGATTTTGATAAATTTATGAGCAAAAAAATATTACAAAATAGGTGCATGTTGTCTTATAATTAATAGCACACTAATAATTTTTTATTATTGATTGAACTAAGAAAGATAACCAAGAAATTCAGTTTTTATGTTAATATATGAGTTTCGTTGAAAACCACTGAATTGAAAGTGAAAAATTAAAGAAAGAACCTGTGCTGGTAAAGAGCTTTAAAATATCTATAAAAAGACAATAAATCATAAAACAAAATAAGTTATAAAAACACCACGACGGCTGATACCACTCCAAAATCCTTAATATTCGATAAGTCAGTCAATTCTATTTCTTAGCATGCACCTTTGTTGTGTTGTTTACACCGCCTGTCACTGCACGTTCTGCCTTATTTGCAAGCGTTAAACATCAACAATACTTAAACACTAGAACATTGTTATGGTTTGAATGCCTTTTTTCAAGCTGCCTGAAACATGATGAGAAATAGTTATACTTGACATAAGACATTATAATGTATTAGACCCGTGTGTGTTTCCTTCTAGTAAAGCTATCTACTGTGTCCACCGAGGGGAATCGAACGTCTGATTTTAGCGTTGTAAATTCGTAGACTTACCGCTGTCCTAGCGGGGTACATTATTAGGCCTATTATTTTTTAAATTCTGGCTGCTTGATGGGCGGAACTCAGTGTCGACAGAGGTGACATCATCAAAGAGGTGTGCGTTGATGTCTCATCTTTCGGGTGCAGAATATTAACTAAAGAATTTGTGTGTCTGTATGTCATGGATATATGTTTAGAAGTGGATATAAAGGCTACATGTTGCAGCGCATATTTGTGATAACTCTGAAAACTCCTAATCTACTGCAATGTGGTAAGCTAGTATTGTGTGCACCAAAAGAGAATGCCAAACCGGAGCTAGAAAGTTCTATGAATCCGTTCTCAGGATTTGAGTTTTCTCCCTACGGTGAAAAATGTAATTTGTCTTATTTTAAATATTATAGACATTTCCTTACGTTATTTCTTCAAAAAATATTTACTATACAAAAATTAAACCATGTTTACGTTGGGCCGCGTATAGAATCCTACCTGTCACTTGATGTAATCACGTAGTGGCAAATATTGTTATAGAATTCGTTATTTTCGTCGTAAAGTTGTGATTACAAACCAGATATTTGTTGTTGTTTTTTTCTCTTTGAAGTCTATGTAGCTAACAGTATTTTTCTTTGAAAGGGGCTAAAGGTCGCCTGTATACAGTAGCGTGTTTGTCAGTAAATGCTAAAATGACGTCACACAAGGGACGCTTAACGCTACAAATTGTACTGACGTGGCGTCAATCAAACTGATTACCTTTTGATGGACACTTGCAGCACAAGGTTGTCTGTGATCCGTTCTTGGATAGCTTGTGACTCATACATGCAACATAATAGCATGGAAGCCACTCATTGCAACACAAGTTAGTTGTGATCTGTCACTTCAACTTAGGCCGGCTTTTAACACACATTATTTTATGATTCACTCCTGCAATACCGGCTAGCTACTTGTTCACTCATACGACAATAGCTGGCTTGGGATTCATCCCGGTAACATATGCTTGTTTGTGTTTGTGTACCAGCCATTATTGTTTTGCATGAATCACCATGCTAGCACCGTACTTTTTAGCACGTTTTTCCACGGAATATATAGTCTTAACTGCAAAAGAGTAAAACCCGACTTATTCATATTAAATCTTCGGGTAAGAATAGAGGAATCCCAAGCATATGTGGGTCACAAAATGGCGCTGGAACGACTTTCAAGCACTGAGATATGTAGACTAACCAAACTTACACGACTACAACAAAATGAGAATAAAATAGTGAGAAATAAACATAATCAGGGATATTACATCAACAAATTAAAAAAAAGGCGGTTAACCTACACCTACTTCAGTGTTAGTAACCACCAAGTGACCAGTTGTATACTTAATCACTGGATAATGTAAAAACTAAAATAACAGTAGTTAGGGGCTTTAATCTAAGTAATCAGTATATGTCATTACGCATAATCATATAGTTAGAAATGTTTGATATATTGTTTTGTATGTAAGGCAACCTAGACCTGTTAAGTCTGCATGATGAATATTCTATTCTCTCTTATGTTGTAACTTAAGCTGTGGTGTGACTTGTTATCCATTTAGTACAAATTATTTTTATCTACTTTATATATGTATATGTAATATTAATCGAACGAATTTTTTAACGTTTCATGAACATGTTGCTCCAGCATCCAGAAATGTTGGAACTGTAGGAAGGAAACAGATGTTTGCACCCACTGTTGTTCGTTTATCCCCAAGTACGGGTCTATGATCTAACGACCAATATACTTGACATAAATTCATAGTTACTTGGGCGTGAATGTCTTAGGTTCAACGCGTGAAGCTCAGCTGTTTCCTCTCACGATTAAGTGGACTAGCACTATTCTGACCTATCTCGTTACTGACAGTTCTTGGAAGTAATGCCTTTCTTTAGGTGAAAGCTATAAACGTTAAGTTAGTTTATGCTCTTAAGGAACTCGCCAGGAACTGTCAATAACTGCAGTGTTAATGGTATGGATTAGAGGAATATTCTCTTGTACTCTTGTAATACATTTTTGGTTTATTATACTTTTGGATAAAAAACATGTACACATATACGAAGGTATAGACTGTTTGAGCCTCTTGAGTGATTCATCAAGAAGCTACAAAACCTTCTTAAAGTTCGTTAATGTCTAGCTAGGGCTACCAAAATAGAAAATGTACGCAACTGAGTGAAATGTGTTTATTCCTTGAAATCATTTCTTTCGTACATAAACTATGACCACATACCAAATTACATGTTCGATTTTGTTATATAACCTTCCACGAAGACACCCTTATGTCTGAACTATTTTGTCAGTCTTCTAAAGGCCCGACATGTCCAGGTGATTAGGGCGCGCGACTCGTAATCTGAGAGTCGTGGATTCAACTCCCAATCACACCAAACATGTTCATCATTTCAGCCATGGGGGCGTTATAAATGAGGGTTAATCCCACTTATCGTTGGTAAGAGAAGCCCAAGAGTTGATGGTGGGTGGTGATGAATAGCTGCCTTCCATTTAGTCTTACACTAAATTATGGACGGCTAGCACAGATAGCTTTGCGCGAAAATTCAAAACCATACAAACAGTCCACTAAAGTTCTTAGTAAAGTTTTCTTTCTTCACCTTTATGCACCACAATATCGAGCTTCATAAATTTAACAAAATACAACACACACACACACTATAACAATACAATTTCAAGCTAAAACAAAACATATTAAAAGTAAATAAGATACGCTATTTGTTTGTTGTTGTTTTGTAATGCAGCGTATGTTGTTTAAGATCATAATATAATTAATTAGTTGTTGGGATTTGATGTTTCTAACGCAGCCCTTCCTCATGGTTTTGTTTACTTATTAAATTTCAATAAAATATATATTATAACCATAAAATTGTCAAGCCATAAACCAAAACACATTAACACGAAATAAAATACGCTGCATACTTTTAAAAAGGATCCTAGGGTACAAGCTACAACGTGGGATTATAAAATATATCCTAGGTTTGGGAGGTGACTGAAGAAGTAGAACCCACATTGCGATGGGGATACACCGTCTATCGGTTTTAACCTCCAATTCGCTTGTCTCATATAAGAAAATTAGAAATTAGGAGGGCGAGATGTGGGTGCTCAAGCCCACAACGTCCCACATCTATATCACCCTTCACTGCCTGCAGACAGTTGTGGGAAGGTGACTGCTCTCCCATGTTAAAATAAGAATAAGAAAAAAAGATAAAGATAAACATAAAAAGACGAAAAACAATAAATAAATTTAAAAAAATGAAAATAAATAAGGTGCTACCATATATAAAACTATACTCTTCAAAACAAGAAACGCAAAAGGGATATTTTTGTTATTTTAAAGAGAAATATATGTAATAATGTTACAAGCTCAGAGTATGTGATGTTACACGTGTTAAGGCACTGATTGTCAGACCAAAATGACAATAAAAGTTGTACACTTTGAAAACGGAGGAAAACATCGAATTTTTCGCCAAAACGCATGCGTGTCCAATAAATTTGTTCGAGAGATCTGCATGTTCTGCAAGTGCAACATGTGCAAAATCCCTATAAAAGTGACGGGTTCTCGGTTTTCATAGCTCAGTGTTAAGCCACCGAAACGCAATACAGTTACGCCAAGACTAACTGAAGCACAACGCAACAACGCCATTGGTCGCTTGGAAGCAGGCGAATCTCGATCAGATGTTGCCAGAGCTGTGAAAGTCTACCCAAGCACCATCACAAGGCTATGGAATAGTCACCAACAACATGAATCAACTCGTGACCATCCACGATCTGGCAGGCCTCGTGTGACCACGCCCGCACAAGATCGCAACATCTGGTTACGTCACCTCTGGGATAGGACCACCACTGCGACGTCTACTGCCTCAACCATACAAGGGCTGCGTAGGATTTCCGATCAGACCGTTCGCAACCGTCTACGAGATTCTTAGGCCCCTTGTGCAACTCATCATGGTGAACGTCAACGACGTTTTTCAACATGACAACGCCCGTCTTCACACAGCCCGACTCACCACTGTCTTTTTGAGACACCACAACATCAAAATTCTTCCCTGGCTCTCCAAATCATCAGATTTAAACCCCATCGAACATCTTTGGGACGAGTTGGACCGACGTCTGCGACGGCGACAACCTCAGCTTGCAGCAGCTTTGCAGGCTGAGTGGACAGCCATTCCACAGGATGTAATTCGTCATCTCATTGCTTCCATGGACAGGAGATGCCAAGCAGTTATTGATGCTCACGGGGGGCATACTCGTTATTGACGTTGAGTAACGTTAAACTTCACCTAGTGAGCGTGGACTTCGCCTTCGCACACTTTGGATGTTCAGCAGTGAATGTGCAAAGTTTCACACATGTCATACAGAACTACCCGGAATAAACTTGTTAACAATTTGTCTCTTATTTTGCCTTTTGCGTTTCTTTTTTTGAAGAGTATATTTTAATATATTATACTCCGTAGAATAAGTGGTACTCTCAATAGACGGTGTTTACATAAGATATACTTTCACATTGGTGTTTCGGACTTTTCTCACCTACTGCTAATATTCGCTCGTATTTACATGAAAATGTCGTAGTTTCTTGATTGCTTTAACATTATATAGTCAGTAATAACACTTCTTGAGTGAATCGCTAAAAATCGTACTCAGCAGTTTTTTATCAAATATTTCAAAACACTCAATAATATTATAAACTTTTAGTAAATTCCAGAAGTGTAATCTTAGTGAAGTTACGTATAAAATTTCCAAAATTGTTACGAATATAGGTGGCTTCAATTATATCATAACGTTTCAGGAAAATCTCAAGTAGCCGCATGCGTGTTAAATAGTTTGTCAAGTTACTTGAGATCATTCATACAACTAAATGCTTAGTTTAGCAACCTACTGACGAGGGAGGAGATTCAGCGATACATTATCTCAATGAGATTTGCTATTTTAACAGCCTGCTAACAAGGGAGAAGATTTAGTGATGCATCACCTCAATGAGATTTGCTATTTTAACGGCATATTGATCGTGGAGGAAGTTCCGTTATACTCGTATATTACCTTTTCGAAGTTTGCTGTCTTAACACTTGTGCCTACTGGTCATGTGACGTTTTCACAGTACATGTACCGGTATAATACTTCGCTACAGCTCTCGGTGGCTGATCACGTGAAGTATTCACACCTAGTATTCACACTGATATTCGACGTCACCTTAAAGGTGAATTTTCAAAAAATTTAGAAACTTACTTTGGTTAGGTATAATTCCTGTGTGGTTGCCATATTTTTAAACACTTTAGTTTTTGAGTAAAAAATGAAACAAAATATGCGGGTCCTCGAACTCGAGTTCCTCTCGGTCGTTTGGCTGTTTCCGTTACGTTTTACAACTATGACGTAATAGTTGCCAAACACACTTCATTGTTTGGCCGACCATTTTGTTCCTTTCAGTGCTGGTGTTTTATGTAAATCTATCGGTGCTTTTTTTCGGATTACATTCTTTGTAAGACTATATTTTTGTCTTGCTATTGCCACTTTATGTTTGTTTTATGATAACATGATTTACTGCGTTGTTTATGGTTGTAAAAACGGTTCGGTATCGGGCAAAAGCTTCTTTTCGTTTCCGTGCAAGGAGAAGGAACCGGCAAGATGGCGACAGTGGGTGTGGATGGTCAATAGGAAGAACTGGACTCTTTCACACCATGCAAAGCTTTGCCAAGATCACTTTGAACGCTCTTGTTTTGTATTGAATCCCACTGTTGTGGATTTCAAGCCAGGCAGGTTGAGACTGAAAAAAACCATCGGCAATAGACAGGATCGTTCCCACCATCTTGTTACGAGTCATAAATACCCGGTACAATGATTGTGGAAGGGCCGAGTATTAGTTACCATAGTCGGCAAAGTATAAACAAATAAAACCCAGTCTGTGATACCAATACTTTATAAACACCAGACAGGTTTCGAGATGTTTAAAATTGCACGTGAAATAATACAAACCGTATTTGTTGTCATGACTTAGGCTTACCATTCTTCCACTGAAGGTATGACCGACTCGTAACCGACCTGGACGCTATCAGTATCACTCACAGTTCGACTAATCTCGCTCGTGGAACTGTCCTCATCACTTGTCAGATCTGTGTCAAAAGTAATTGTTCTAGGTTCGTTCAGAGTAGGTTCGAATTGATATGGCGCTACTCGACACTGTTCAGAACACAAAGTCAAAACAGACTCCGCCTCTGTTTCTCCGTATGCACTGGCCATGTTTATTTACATTCAATGCGCTGGCGTTGGCGGTTTGTTTGGCAACTATTACGTCACAGTACTTTTCCTAGCGGCAAACGTAAAAACGTTCGGATTGCCGCTCAGAAAGGGTTCTTTCTGCACCAAGTTCTATGTTTCATTTATTGGCACATATTTTTTATAAAAATGTGAACCTGCAAAATTAATCAGTATGAGTAGTTCTTTTGACTGTAAAGTTTTCTTTTTTCTGTAAAATTACGTGAATGCCAAAAAAAAACTTACAAAAAACGTATGTTTCGTGGATTATTTACAGTATGTGTGTTTTGTGAGAGATGGACAACAAGTAGTTTCGACAGTGGCAACCTAGTTTTCCTGTAACACGATGAGAATTTATTTGAATGACTTAACTGTTTGAAAACAAAGTAATAACAATGAATTCACTTTAGATCACTTTTACGTTAAAACTTTATATGCCTATTACCTGTAAATAAATTATTACGATAAAATAAACGATCCAGGACTGTCAAAATATGAAGTATTATGGTAAATAAAAAGAAAAACAAAAAACTGCAAGTTTTACAGCTGAATAAACAGTTATTTACGAGGGAACTCAAACGAACATGGTCGCTAAGAAACCGTCATCGTAGGAGTTACAAATGTGCGGTGCGAGTAAAACATTTAACGTTATCATCACTTAAGTCGTGATGGGCGTGTGGTACATACGGTAGAATATTTGCCTACCATCATCACCGGAGTCGTGATGGGGATGTGGTACATACGGTAGAACATTTACCTGTCATCATCACCGGAGTCGTGATGGGCATGTGGTACATACGGTAGAACATTTACCTGTCATCATCACCGGAGTCGTGATGGGCATGTGGTACATACGGTAGAACATTTACCTGTCATCATCACCGGAGTCGTGATGGGCATGTGGTACATACGGTAGAACATTTACCTGTCATCATCCCCGGAGTCGTGATGGGCGTGTGGTACATACGGTAGAACATTTACCTGTCATCATCCCCGGAGTCGTGATGGGCATGTGGTACATACGGTAGAACATTTACCTGTCATCATCACCGCAGTCGTGATGGGCATGTGGTACATACGGTAGAACATTTACCTGTCATCATCACCGGAGTCGTGATGGGCGTGTGGTACATACGGTAGAATATTTGCCTACCATCATCACCGGAGTCGTGATGGGCATGTGGTACATACGGTAGAACATTTACCTGTCATCATCACCGGAGTCGTGATGGGCATGTGGTACATACGGTAGAACATTTACCTGTCATCATCACCGGAGTCGTGATGGGCATGTGGTACATACGGTAGAACATTTACCTGTCATCATCACCGGAGTCGTGATGGGCGTGTGGTACATACGGTAGAATATTTGCCTACCATCATCACCGGAGTCGTGATGGGCATGTGGTACATACGGGTAGAACATTTACCTGTCATCATCACCGGAGTCGTGACGGTACATACGGTAGAACATTTACCTGTCATCATCACCGGAGTCGTGATGGGCGTGTGGTACATACGGTAGAATATTTGCCTACCATCATCACCGGAGTCGTGATGGGCAGAACGATAGAACATTTACCTGTCATCATCACCGGAGTCGTGATGGGGATGTGGTACATACGGGTAGAACATTTACCTACCATCATCACCGGAATCACGATAGTACATGGTACATGGCAGATGCCTGACATGTTATCGTCATTATTGTTTTTAGTTTCTAGTGTGAAGCTACTAAGAGATGGTTACGTCACTCCAACTTTTATAGCGTTTCTAACCTCATGATCACAGTACTAGTTGAAAGTAAAAACAGCAGTTTATTATCAACATCTACATTGGTAATCCAGAACCGCTGTCAACACTTTTTGTTTGCTATTTTCAACACTACGAACTATTTATTTATGCTGTTATAATATTTTTCACACACACAGTTACTTATATGGGCTTGTTTGTTTTTTTTAATTTGGTAGAAAATGTTCTGATCACAAGCAAACTCTACTGTATATTTGTATGTTTCGAATATTTTGAGCGAAGTTACCTTATAGCCAATCCACGCTAATTGTCCTTAATTTTGAACTGATAGATTCGGGGAAAGGCGGCTAGTTAACTACACCAACTGACAATTTCTGACATATAATCAAATAGGATGATCTGACTGTCATTCTTATTATGCTCCAGTAATCCCAAAATAGGAAGTGCAATTTTTTAACAGTGGGACACGAATCTTCGGATTCACAATCGACACATTAACTACTTCCCATCTACAATCAATTTAAATTAAAATGCTGAATTCTCTGTGTGTTGTAATGGTAAACTAGAAGATATGTTAATTTAAATGCAAATACGTTCTAGCTTAGGTTTCGTTCAGAAACGTTTTCGGCGATTTTCAATAGTTTTTACAACTTGCATTTCGTATTGGTTTCACTGTTAGGGTTTCCTTACTTTCATTGAATTTTCGGTACAAAGCCAGGAGCAAATGTCCAATGAAATTTGCTTCTTGTAAGGTTTCTTGATTTGTTGTGGGCAATAAATACTTCTACACTGTTTGCATAGTTCACATTATGGTAATAGTTGTTTGAAGGAAATTTCAAGAGAGTTATTAGCCTTATTATTATTATCCCTTTGTGAGAATGTGTGTATTATTTTAATTTTATTACTAAGTAATAACTTTGGTTTTAAGGGAATTTTTTTGTTTCTACACTTTAATTTTTTTAAGTACTTTCATTAACAATACTCGCATTTAAACTATTATTTCATTGGTCTGTACACGTTATTATTTTGCTTATTTTTAATTCGTCTCTGAATTTTTGTGCTCAGCTATATAAGCATCATCATCATTCTTTATCATTGGTCAGCGTCAGATATTCGAATTGTCTGTTATTACTGTTCTTTATCCCATTAAGTTTCTTTCGAAACTGGGATTATCAACCTGAAGGCACCTTATGCTTACGAGGTCTAAACGACCGGGTCAGAGATTCATAAGGTTTACTATATAGCTATCAATAGTTTTGAACTCTTTCAAAAAAGAGGAAGCCCTCCCCTGTGGGACAACAGTGAGTCTACGGACTAACAACGCTTAAATCCGAGGTTCGATTCCCTGTGATGGACAAAAACAATCGCAAAAGAGAAGACAGATAGAGAGAAGCACCCGCCGCTACAAGGAACTTTGTCCGACTCTTTGGGAAAGAATAATAGGATTGACTATTACCGCCAAGTGTCGAACCCTACACCCTTCACTGTATCCTGACTTGCTGAATACTAGTCCTTCCCCTTAGGTTTTATTGTTCTGACTCTGAATTTCTCCGTAACAGCGATATCGGCTCTTCATAGGTAGTTGATAACTTGTTTGTAAAAAATTTAATACAAAACATCTATTAATAAGTATTTTATGAAAACTGTTGTTTTTAGAGTTAAAGCCCCCCAAAAAAACAACAAAACTATAGCGTCATACTAATAGGTTGTAGGTTTTGTTACATATTTTTTAAAACCGGCTTTATCACTCTGTTCTAACCTGTATCAGGTGGGCATCTCTCATTAATTCATAAATTTCCTATTATCGATCTAAAAACAAATATACGACTAATTTCTGTTTACAGCCGCCATGACTGCCTCAGTTATGAAATTGCCTTTAAATTTATAGATAGATTGTGTGCATCTTAAGAATGTTACAATGAATATCTTTAGTGAACTTGTTTCTACCAGCATTAGATGTCTGATCTTCGCTCTGAAGTTCAAAGGTCCTACTTTGATTCACAATCTTTAACTTGTTATATTGTAACAAAGATATAATTTGCCTGGTTTTCAGTCATTGACACAACTTATCTTTTGTTACGCCTTTTATCTAACCATCTATCAAAATATCTGTAAAATCTTCAGTTCACTTAAAAATAAGGATTGTTTTGTGGTTTTCTTTCGGAATTCAGCCTCATCAGGAATTGGTTACATTCTAGCTGTGCTATTCGTTCAAGAAGCAGTATTTTTTTTGGTGAATATTCAGTTTTCTAAATAAATAGTGATGTGAATCTTCGTCACACCAAACATGTTCGCCCTTTACCGGTGAGGGCGTTATAATGTTACGGTCATTCCCACTATTCGTTGGTAAAAGAGTAGCCCAAGAGTTGGCGGTGGGTGATGATGACTAGCTGCCTTCTCTCGAGTCCTACACTGCTAAATTATGGACGGCTAGCGCAGATAGCCCTCGTGTAGCTTTGCGCGAAATTCAAAACAAACAATCATTATAACAACTGATAATGACTGGTTTTTTGCTTGTTTGTTTGAATCCATAATTTGAAAATCATAAAGGAAACATTCACACGTGGGGCTTGAAGTGCGATATTGTGACTCTTAAAAAATACAACTGGTAAACGAATGAAGTTAAAGTCACTGAAACGTTGGTTAGTAAAAATGTAATTACCAACATAATTAGTGCCAATATGAAAAAATATTGTGTTCAGTTCTCACCAGTGAGCACAGATATTCGGATAATACAATTTATAATCTTATTGTGTGTGCTGAAGATTAGTTATCTGGAAAGTTGTTTCCAATTCTAATAAAATCTTAAATGTTGTACAACACGTTATTGCTCTAAATCATCTACATGAATCTGGTTATAAGTATTTCAGTCACCCAAAAAGCCTCTTTCAGAACAGTAGGCTATAGAATATTTCTAGTTCTCTGGATATTCGCAGTATCATACAGGCTATAAAGTATTAATCTAGTGTAAAATAACACCAGTCCTATAAATTAGTGTTTTAGGCCTCGGGATATTGAGCCAGCCTGTAAAATATTAATCTAGTGTGAAGTTTATTATGTAAATAACACAAGGCTTTGTTATTTATCTCAAGTTCGAGAATTTCCCCCCCTTTGGAAGCGAGAGTAATCGTTTGAGGACTGGAAAATAAAAGAAAACTTTTGACCCTACTGATTTTGAGAAATTTAAATAACGTACTTAAAAAAAAAGTTAATACATGCGCATTATGGACGTATTTTCTGGTTCTTTTCCGTTTATTTTTGCAAAGTATAAAAATTATAGAAAGATTCTTTGTTTTGCTGTAGACGTGTAACAGAAAGTTTAACAAAGTTATAACACTGCTAGAATGATAGTCTAGGTGCTATTGTACTATATTGTTAGTAACTATGTTTACATGGTTTTCGTGTTATAGTAATCACAAAAGTAAATAATACTCGTACATTAAACACATAAAGCATTATGTGACGATTGTTTTACAAAACAAATGTTTGTTTCTCTCTTGTACACGTGTGGGTGTGTCATCGTTTTGTTAACTTTAAGCGTGTTTTGTCTCTTGTACACGTGTGTGAGTGTGTCAACGTTTTGTTCAATTTAAACGGTATTTTTACAGTATCTTTGTAGAATAATCTGCATGGTCGCTACGTATCACAAATATTTATTGGTGTTTACTTTGTTGTTACCATTCCTAGAGCTCCTCTTCTACTGTGGATGTGGCCCTGCTGGCTGAGGCCCATGGAATAGTGACTGACATGCTGGCCGATTCCAACCTTCCTCCTCACGTTATCAGTGGGCTGAGGGCTTTAGCGTCTCTTCTGTCACCTCCTAACCATGGAACCCACCAACCAAGACACAGGCCAGGAGGTTCTAGCGTCGCACTGACGGACTTCAACTCTGGTTCCGATACAGAAGAAATACCTTTTACAGGAGAGAGACCTCCTGTGATACCAAAGGTTAGATTTCCTATTCCATATAAGTCTTGTACAAAAGAAACTAACTGATTGAGGGAAATTCATTTGGTGTATTAATACACATGATCAAATGCACAAGACAAAATTACATAAGCTAGATAATAAATTTATTTAACAGGAACTTTATTGTTTCATCGGTAGTAAACACAATACTGTTGTAAGTTGAGATCATGAACTCGCTTAATGTTTTGACATTTTCCAATGTTAGGTGAAAGAAGGAAATAATTGTTTCAGCAATAACTAGAATATAAATAAATTTTGTTCACACCATGACAGCAGTTGTTTATTGAAATGGATGAAATAAGTAGCGCCTAGACCACTAATGTCTCTCGCATTCTAGCTGGCCTGTGAGTACTGGTATTTCCCGAAAGGTCTCATCGGTAATGGATATGGCGCATGTAGTGTTTTTGACATATTGTAACATACTTCCATTTACCTCACTCGGAATTTCTTAAAACGTTATTACATTTATTTATTTAACGTTTCTTAATTTCTTGTTTTTTGCGCACACGTTCTATTTATAACTTTCACTACTGGAGATAGAATGAACATTTCTGCTCGTATTTCTCAGTTCTTGGATAACCAGTAAGCACCATAGCAAGATGTTACTTAAAGTAAAACAAACTTCAGATATTGAAAGTTTAATTACAATTTCTGTGCATGTAGTGCGTGAAAACGTTTATTTCTTTTTCACGCAGAATTGATTGATTTACAAGTTAGTTTTCTCTGGTTTTTTTTCTTCCCTCTAACCATTGGAATGAAAACTCCTGTGTTATGACAGTAAAATCTCCTTTATTTTTGAAATGTCTCCTTTTATGTCAAGTCAATTGTAAGTACATTATTTCAACTCGCCAGTGTCAAGTCACCTGTAAGTACATTATTTCAACTCGCCAGTATGCATATTTTAAGCTTAATGAGAAATGTTTCATTTTAACATTAAAATAGTGGTTTTATATGAGATAAAAAGTTGCACTGGAAAATAAATGTTTTCATTTGTTTGTTTCTTACAGTTCTCTTAGTTATATCTTCCCCTACAGATCTGAGTGTGTTCGTGTGTTTTAGGGGCCTGGCATGGCCTAGCGCGTTAAGGCGTGCGCTTCGTAATCTGAGGGTCGCGGGTTCGCGCCCGAGTCGCGCCAAACACGCTCGCCCTCCCAGCCGTGGGGGCGTTATAATGTGACGGTCAATCCCACTATTCGTTGGTAAAAGAGTAGCCCAAGAGTTGGCGGTGGGTGGTGATGACTAGCTGCCTTCCCTCAAGTCTTACACTGCTAAATTAGGGACGGCTAGCACAGATAGCCCTCGAGTAGCTTTGTGCGAAATTCCAAAACAAACAAATAAACATCGTGTGTTTTAAAAAATAAGAAATTATCTGTTTCATTTATTAATATGGAGCTGGCCCTATATGAGTACACCAATAATGAAACAATGCGTTGTGAATCGGACAACAATATTTGAACATTCGTTGTTGGAAGTTTCTTCTAATTATTTAAGTTGTATTCAAAAATAGAAATCCACTTCGAAACTTAGCTTCAAAAAGTGACCGTAGAGGATTTATAACATTTAAACTTGGAAACTGTGGTAATCAATCTAGGTACCAAAACTATTTCATGTGTTCTTTAAACTGCTTTTTAACAATTGGAGTACCAATAGTAATGCACTGTCTACTGAAACAGAATAAATATATTTGAGAAGCCCATCTCTCCCAGTGGCACTGCGGGACGTGTGCGGTCTTGAACGGTGAGAAAACAAGATTTCCATACTCGCGGTGGGCAGAGCACAAATATCTATTTGTCTAGCATCGTGCTTAATAACAAACAACAACTGTTTGAAATTGGAGTTTTTTTCTATGGGATGAATCTGGTCTGCAATGAGGTTTGGTTAATCCTTTACGATCACTTCTCAGTCAAGTCGTAGGCTCTTGAGAACTGTTGGTAACATATCATAACGACCCACCATGCTTTACTGACAATAAGACATTAAGAACTAAAATCTTCTTTTGGTTTTACCCACACACAAACACATACAGTCTATGGGGAAAATAATACACATTTATCAAACCAACCAATATTCATCCATTAATCTTTGGTCTGTTTTTCAGGCTCATGAACAATATTTAACTTTAGATATCTTCTGTTATCATTATAAGTCTTTGGATGACCATATCAACCGATACTGTGCAATATTCTACGAAATATTGTGACAGGATTTGGTTGTTGTAAGGTTAGTATTCAGTTGTCGTACAGTTTTGAGACATCTAGTTTTTTGTTTTCGTTTCATTACTGCTCGTTTGTTATCTTTTGTGAACTTAGTTTTGGATCATTGTTTTGGTTGGAAGCGGATGAGCTGACCTCGCTTTTTATACTATTCCTTGGGATACAGACACAGAGGTAGACCCTCAAGGTGTTCACCCAGAATCACGCCTGCTTGAAAATCTCACGTGTCTTCTTAGATTGTTATCTTTAGAATCTTTCTCTGAAGTAGAATAATTTGATGCACAATTAAATTACAGTATGGCTACATTTTCCCTTAACGTAGACACCAAAATGCCTAGTGAAAAAGTTACAGGTTTTCATTAGTTTATTCAATCTTCTGTATATACACGCATATGAAAAACACGATTTTCAATTTTCCCATTTCATTCAGATTGGAAAAACTAATATCAGTTTAGCATAACCACTTGACTGCTCCCTAGTTTAATCTAAGGTTTCTATAAGTATGTAAAAGTTATGATTTAAATTTTCTGTATCTTAAAATATTTCAAAAGTAAATTAACTCATTGACTGAATGAAAATCTAAGTGTAACAACATAAAATCAAATAATCTTCAACTAACATTTGGATTTTTCCAAAAGAACCCTCCCAGGGGCTCGCAGATAAATCTGAGGATGTATAACACTAAAAATAGGATTTCAATACTCACGGTAGGGAGAACACAGATAGTCCATTATGTAACTTTGTACTTAATAATAAACAGTCGAACTAATAACGTCTTTCTTGATTACGAAAAACCCACTTGAAATAAAAACGTATCTCAGAACAGCTGGTATGGGTATCAACACTTTTACTGATAAAGCAGAGAACAACGTTTCGACCTTCCTAGGTCATCCTCAGGTTAAGAAAAGTCTTTCTTAATAACGTCTTTATTTATCAGTTATCACGTTCCGATAATTTGAAACAATGTGCATAGTTCTCTTGATTTAACCTCTCACCGGCACAGCAGTATGTGTGCGGACTTACAACGCTAAAAAACCGGGTTTCGATACCCGAGGTGAGCAGAGCAGAGATAACCCGCTGTGTAGCTTTGTGTTTGATTCGAAACAACTTCTTGACTCACAATGTGATTTTCTTATGCTGTTGTAAAAGTTTTGAACAAGAGACACGGCTATTTTGGAGAGTTCTTATGTGATATTTCTCAGTTCATATGAATTCTAACATTTTCTGTTTATCTTATATTTTGTCTTCCACAACAAACGAAACCCATAAACAATTACATTTGCACAATGTTTTCAAAATTGTATCCCTTCTTAAACTTAGTTTCAGAAATGTCTTTTAAAAATAACTGACAATTTTCCCAAATAAGTCTAACTACTTTATAGTTTAAATTGTTTATCTTATTATGTAAATATATTGCATTTCTTTACATTTGTCAATAATGTGCTTATTACATCATAGTTTAGTGAATATTTAACACAATATTACGTGCGCGCGCACACACAAAATACATAAGTATATGAGTGTGTATATGTGTTCTGAAATGCAATACGGGAGGAACCTTCGTAGTTGATAAAGTTACCATAAAAAATCTTTTCGCTTTTTTCTTCTTTGAGTTTTCTTAGTTCTAGCAAAACAACAGATTAGTAAACGTAGTTATGGTAAAGAATTATTTAAATACTGAATCTATTACAGCGGTTACGAAGGAATCTGCCTCCTAGTCTTCTTCGCCGAATGTCCACAAGTACATGGACCACTACAACTTCTGCTACCGGCATGCCTACCCTCGAACCCGAACCCAACCGCAAACGCAGTACCAGTTTTCGATTTCCTGCGGACTCCAATAGTCAAGCGTCTACGGGACTAGGGGGCGCTGTGTCAGAGAATTCTTTCGATCGTGGAAGATCGGTTCGATCAATTAGGTGAGTAAATATTATCTACCAGGTACAGGGTAGGCCTAAATAAAGTATCATATATACAATGTCAGTTACTTCAGTTACGAGTTTTATGTGAATCGTCCGAACAGTAAAAGATCCACCACTCGTGAGAAGCATCCGTCTTTAACTAAACAAAGAAATATTCCTATTCATCCGGAACGTTAATTGTAATTGTTGATAGAAGCGGTGAAAACTATCTCATTCTTTCTTCTTCATTTATTTTATTTTCATATTTTATCTACCTTGTGTAGCGCAGCTGGCAGGACGTGTCATTTATCTAGCGATATGAGGGTCGCGGGTTCAAATCTCTTCCTCAAACATAGTTTCCCTTTCAGCCGTGACGACGTTATGATGTAACTGTTGGCAGATAATAAGTCAAAGTAATGTTGACTAAATCGCATTCCCTTTAATATTTCACTTCAAAATTGGAAAAAGCTAGTTAGTTGTTCCTTGTGCAATTCAAAACAAACAAATACACAAACCCTGTGTTGCTATTAGAATCGAAATATTTTAGTTCGAGAGCAATGCATTTTGCCTTGAATCCGAGTATTTTAATGTGGTGTAAGGGGATCGGTACAACATTAGCATACCCTTCTGTGATAGTTCAAGTAACTTCATGTTAAATCTGCTAGTACTTTATCAAACTAACAATGCCAGTGGGTGAAAATAAGGAAAAGCTAAAAAAATATTATTGTTTCGGTTACACTTGAGAACCTTTATGCTAGTCTAAAATCTTCGTAAATCACTAACATTCTTCATTTAGTAAAACACTAGCAGATTTCATACTGAAATGACGTAGTACGTTTACAGCTCTTAGATTGGTTTTAATATCTTCTGGTGCAGGATCTGAGAAATCACTTGTAAATAGAATTTCAGTGATTAATTTAGTTCTATTAGTATTAACGATAATTTAGCTTTGTGTAGATTTTGTCTCGTATTTCATTTAGTGATGCTCATTTTCGTACACCAGTCATTAATTTTGAAATTGTTGGTGTTATAAGTTTGATTTATTTCAAAGCCAGAACTAAATTTGCATCAGACATCGACTTTTGTACCTTGACAACTGTAGAATAGACTATGTCGTTCGCTCCTTCTACATCATGAACTGAGTCGGTGTCAGTCGGCACCAGGTAGTCAGTCACTCTCACCACCCACCGCCAACTCTTGGGCTAGCACCAGGTGGGATTGACCGCATTATAAATGGCGACATGTTCAGCGCGACGCGGGCGCGAACCCGCGACCCCGGATTACGATACGCCTTATAGGCCAGCCAAAGAACTGGGACCCATAATAATAAGAAAACTCAAAAGTAGATTGAAAAGGTAAAACATCGGGGCCCCTTTCATATGTAGGGCTAGTAGGCTTACCCAGTAGGTAAGACCGCCTATGGTGGTGACCTTATGATACTAACAATAACAAGGAACAGTTCTGCAAATCTTTTGAAACCTAGCAACAATAATTGAATTATTTTCCTTCACGTGACGTAGACATTTTTCTCTTCGATCACCTTTGATATTGACTAACATTTCTTTTCAGTACTTTTTAAGAGTGTTGCACGTGGTTACAAATGAGTTATGACCTGGCATAGCCAGGTGGTTAAGATACTCGACTCGTAATCTGAGGGTCGCAGGTTCGAATCCCCGTCTCACCACACACGCTCGCCCTTTCAGCCGTGGGGGCGTTATAATGTGACGGTCAATCCCACTATTTGTTGGTAGAAGAGTAGTCCAATAGTTGGCAGTGGGTAGTAATGACTAGCTGCCTTCCCCTTAGTCTTACACTGCTAAATTAGGGAGGGCTAGCGCAGTTAGTCCTCGTGTAGCTTTGCGCAAACTTCAAAGGACTTCAAAAACAGAGTTAATTTCAAGATAACTTTATAACAGTTCTCCTTCACCCTTGTCGTTTAATAGCATAGTATCTGATATTAAAATTATACTGTAGAAATGTATATAATAAGTAAAAACTTGACAGATATTCCATGTCGATTTTCAGTGGCGCCTATAAAATCATTTGCCAGTAATGCATAACAGCTTGAATTTATCTTTTGAACTTTAGTTTTTGCCTTTTGAGCCTTATCCTTAAATATTACAAGTACATTATATAATTTTTAGTTTGAAAATACCATCAACAGGGAAAATCTTAACATTTGTTACCTAAAGGCAAAATTAGGTAAAAGAGACTAAGTCAAATTAACTGTAAACGTATAGAAAAGTAATAACACACTAACGTTTGGTGAGTGCCAGCGGCTATTTATGGCCCCAGTGTGCAAAAATTTCTATTATCTTCAATTCTCTAGCTTTCCGAAAAGAAATTCCACTAGGACACCCGTTTGTAGCAACTGTACTTGACTGCTTCGTTTAATCCCACAAACTTGAGAGTAAGGGTAAGAATCATAGATATCCTAGAATTATAATATTATAGGATATCTGATAGGAACACAGTTTCAAATATGGCAGCTTCGAAGCCAGTTTTGGGTTCAATGGCCCTAGTAAACCTACTCTTAAAACCACGTTATAACTATTTGATTTTCCGGGTGCATTTTAGCCATATTCATAGGTAACGAGTTCGTCTACCAAACGTGGTCCTGCCAACTCAAACAGTGGAAAGAAATTGCGAACAAACAAATTTACAGTGTGAATTAATATAGGATTTCTTCCTAACGTTTCATTTCAAAATTATTTACTGTCCATTTTCGAAGTTCTATGTTTATAATTTTACAATGAGTTTTGAAATTTTATAGGGGCTAAAGACATTTTTATTGTATTGTCGCCAACTTATTTTTTCGAGAAAATTTTGTATTGAAGATTCAATTCTAATAAATAAATAAATAAGTTATTTCATTTTGAATGAAAATTCTCAAATCGTCTGCTATAATGTACTTAGTCTAAAGATATTTTACTGGTTTAATGTTGTTGTAACCGAATGTCAGGTGAAATGAGAAAAATATAAATTTTGTTTGTGCCCAGCCACAAACTGACCCATAATATTTCTCTAATAACACATTAAATATTTTATGTTACACTCGTGATTTTGATACATATGTGTCATATATTATTATGTTTTAAGCAGTATTTAATAAATTTTTTCCTTAAAGTCCTAGCCAGGTTTTAGACTCTACAGCAGCGTCATCTTTTCCTAACAAAGCCCGTTCATTTTCTACAACATCTATTCCTATCTGTGCTGCATCTTGCTTGGACAAACAAGCCAAAAGAGAACGAAAAACCATTTGCAGCCCACATCCAGTTTCTCCTACATGTACGGATACTCTTGACGTTGAAAACGACAAAGAACATACCAGCCACGATGTAGTAGATAGTTCAAACAGTGGTCAAGTCGTCCAGAGCGCAGAAGACGAATCGCACGATCAGTTGCCAGAAAGCCCTTTGCCACCATTGTCATATGTCCGGCGAGTGAATATAACATCTGACTACGAGAGTAGTAACGATTCGCCGAGTAGCTGCGACAATAATAATGCCAGAATTGTTTTAGATGATTCCATAGAGGGCGCTGGATCGGCACAATCCTCGAATCTAATTCATAAGTCGTTAGATGCTCAAATAGAGACATCTACCGACGTTTCTCGGTGTACGTTATGTGGCGCTCGAACTCGAATTGGTGATACAAAAGAAACAATCCGACAGCGTGGATTAATTTCGATTAATGATATCCTAACACCAGTATCAAATAAGGAAATGAAGCAGGTAAGTAACCAAAAACCCAATTTCAGTAACTTTCACCATTACAAAAGTACTTTTTTTCATCTGTTTCAAAGTGTTTAATAACTTTATTTATCAAAATGTTTAATATCTGTGAGATGGAAATTCGTTTTCTATAGATGATACTAATGCAAATAAGTTCAAGATAATTTCAAAAGGAAATCAGATTAAATATATGTATTATACATTTAAGTACTTAAAAAAATGAATGCTGTGTTATGCCGGTAAATCAAATTCTAGAAGTAATACTTAGATAATTGTAGTGAGTGGGGAATTTTTAACTGAGTTATTATATTGATTTATAATTATTATACTTAAGTAGATGCTCATGTTGTAAATCCATAACTACAGCTAAATTAATGAAAATTGTTAACCCTAAAACTGGCCATTACGTTATAGGCTACGTTAGTGTATTCCGATTAATCAGGAACCTAAAGTATATATGAAATTGTATTAATTAATGACATGATTGAAGTATTAGGAAATGACATAAAATGCCATCCCTCGAAGACAAATAATTCTTTACAGTAAAACGATACACATGTAGCACTTAATACTTTCTATTAGGATTTTGGTTTCACTTACCTGTTAGAAAACCACTGTCACCTTGAAAAGCACATTTTTGTATGTTAGTTTCAAACGTAAAAATAAAAACAGCAAAATTATTATTCTGTTATTTCAGTTAAGGTAATACTCTTCCAGAAAGAAATATACCCGTCCCCAATAGTTAAAATAAGGGTGGACCCAAATGGAGGCAGCTCTTCAGCTAAAGAAAGCCCCCCCACTCATTTAGCAGTATGGAACATGGGGCTAAAGGAAACTGAAAAGATGCTCTAAGATAACTGAAAGCTTTTGTAAGAACTATAGTGTGATACTTATGATAATTCAAGAAAACTGGTCTCTACCAGAAAAGATTGAAATTGTAAATACTGTCCACAGTACTTATCTTATCTTAAGTAAAGTTGTCCAAGTTGTCGTCAAAATTGATGGTGACTTTTTATTCTCTAATAGAAAGTGTGCACTTAGTAACGTGTTTTACTGGTTAGTAAAATTGTCAAGGTTTTTAAAAAAACAACACACAAACAGCAACGACTGATGTACAGTTTATCTTTCTAACGATTGCCCGTCACGAAGATTCTCAAAAGTCAGTCTCGTCCTGGACAAATGCATATACTCGTCGCCTCTTCCATTATGTGACGAATTGCTCTTGTTAACAAAAAATGTTTAAAAAAGTACGTCTTGAGTAATTGTGTTTCAGTGATTTAGTTCTGTGTGAAGACTGATGGTACCCAAGTTTGTGACATTCCTACCATCATAGTTACCAGCAAGCTTTAAGATTAAGTGTTGTTTTTAGGTCACCATTGATTCACAATTTCCAGTTGTGTACAAATCTGATACCATTGTAAAATACATTTCGTTCTTTATAAATTTATGAGGAAGAAAACTGTGGTATCTGTTTTGTTTGTTTTCAATACACCGAAACATTGCACTATACTTTCTTTCATAGGTAGCGGAGAATATTTGATTTTTTTTAAGGGGTGGGGGAGACCTTATTTATTATATTAATTGTGACCATTTAATTTAAACCTGAAAAACGCCTTTCCCTGATAGTTATACATAAGTCACCATTTCTCATTTAAAGAAACACTTCACTGTCAGATCAAATGTGGGGACACATTCTCTGAGTCCCTGGCCCTGCGTTTGACTCGCAGTCTGAGAATTGCAGGTTCGAATCTCCGTCCCATCAAAATTGCTTGCCCTTTCAGGTGTGAGGGCGTTATAATGTGATGGTCAATCCCTCTATTCGTTGGTAAAACAGTAGTCCAAGAGTTGATGGTGGGTGGTGATGACTAACTGCCTTTCCTCTAGCTTTACACCCCTAAATTAGGGACAATTAGCGCAGATAACCCTCGTGTACCTTTGTGCGGAATTTAAAAAAAACAAAGAAACAAAATATATTTTTTAGAATTGAATGAAAATTCGCCTAAATTCCGAAACAACCAACAGTGTTACAAATACTGTTCACCACCAGGTCAAATGTGGGGACACATTCTCTCAGTCCCTGGCCCTGCGCTTGACTCGCAGTCTGAGGATTGCAGGTTCAAATCTCCGTCCCACCAAAAATTGCTTTCCATTTCAGGCGTGAGGGCATTATAAAGTTACGGTTAATTCCACTATTCATTTGTTAAAGTAAGTCAAGAATCTGAGGTGGGTGGTGATGACTAGCTGCCTTCCCTCTAGTCTTACACTGCTAAATCAGGGACGGCTAGCTTAGATAGACCTCGAGTAGTTTTGCGCGAAATTCAAAATCGATCAGTGGATAATTTGAACACATCATTTATTTGTTTGTTTTTCAACATAAGTGACCATGGACGTGTCTTATAAATGTTAGGGCTCGTAATAGTAGTACAATAGAATTCACAGTCCTGTTTTAAATGGTTTTCTGAACACAACCTGATAATATCTTGAAGAATAAAGTGACAGGTACAAGTGACTCTGATAAAAATTTCTACTACCTGATCGAAGTGCTTACAACTGCTTGTATTAATGTTTTAAATCACCTGTGACCTTCACATTCTTATCGTAAAGTATTCTCATTTGTTCTGTGTTAAAACCCTGGATTTCGGAACTGGTAATCCAAGTTCGAATGGTTGCGATACCTCAGAGTATTCCCACGTTTCGAGCTGTGAGTGACTTTAACCAGGGCACATTTTATATTCCACAATATAGCCTGTACCCTGGGGATCATTTTAATTTATGCAGCATCTTGAATTTTGTTTGTCTGTTGGACTTTTTGTTGTTGTTCATTTAAACATCGTTTATCACAGGTTTGGGTTTGCTGTTGTTAACGCATCCCTTCCTTCGCTAATTAAGTGTTAACTTTCTGTATGTACATACTTTACATTGTACCGTTTCGATTAAATGCGCTATTCAGTATTGAGTATTTTAAATTATGTAACAACCACTTCCGACGCAAAATGTTCATACACTCAGTTCGTAAACATGTATTAAGATGAGGGACTTAGAATCCCTTATACTTAATTACATATGAAAACAAGAGAGTCTGAATGAACGTGATGTACCAGGCTCGCCCTCCCTCTAAAAATTGCAATAAAGAAAATGCTACATCGTGTCATAATTGAAAGTTTACGAACATACACATCGATGACAAAAGCTGTCCTCGTGTCCAGCGCAACATAATGAAGAAGGATCACCTTCAGGAAGCGAGGCCAAGGTTTGCGTCAACTAAGATTAGTATTCGAGCCATATCTTCCGTTCAATCGTCGCATACCTCAAGCAGTTTAAAAATGAAATGGGATATGCATGCAAAGACATACCGATTGAGTTACAAGATGCAACTCCTTTGTACTTCTCTGCGATGGTTACTGTTTAAACGAGTGATAGGGAACCACCAACGTATTATGGAAGATTAGTAGTGACAAGTGATGTACTTTGGACATGGCAACCCTACGACGGAATAATATGAAATAGAAGCTACGCTGTAGGATTAATGTCAGGATGAATAGTCGTTAAACAGAACAAGACGGGATGTAACGATAAGACCTCTAATGAAGTGGCGTATTTTCGAAATCATTTTCATATAACATTTTACCCTCTGCACTGTATATTCTTATTTGCTTACAGAAGGAACCAGTTAAACAGATGTTCCATTAAATGATGTCCAATAAAAACTTATGCTACTGTAATGACAAAATAACCAAAATTATTCTAATTCGGATCTGTAGTTTTAGAGAAAATAGTGAAAAGGTATTATATTATATTTTACTTGGCATACGTTTTACCACAAATATTATCGATAATATAGAAATACTTACTCGACTTTGTATTTATTTTAAAGATTTCACCTTGTTCTTTTTATTTTTGAAGTATATGTTTCAAGTATTTTATAGTTAAAAATGTTAGGGATTAGTGGTTTAAAAAAAGTTAAAGGTCAACATGAGCTATTTAAGTTTACGCCATGCCTAAACAACTTATATTAACCATTTGCCAAGAACTTTTATCAGATATTTGGTTAACGTCTGTGTTGTTGACAACATACAAACCCAAATGCATTATTTCATATTGTATTAGTTTGTAAAACTCTTGAGTTTTTTTTATTTCAACTTTTCTTTCCGAGTACATAAAGCATACTCTTCTCCTGTATTTTCCTATTATTTTCACTCCGTTTCTGTCAGTTTCATTCATTTCGTATTACCGTCTTCAAACTGCCATGACACTATTTCTAGAAATAGCTGTCTGGTTGTTTTTGGGTGGACTTATGACAAGATGTCGAAAACGCGACGTAAGATACTCGTGTTTTTTAATGTTTTTACGTTCCCGTGATATACGTTCTTGTCAAAAGACTTTTACTTCATTAGGGACGATATGCATGCAGGAAAAATGGCAATGACTTGGTTTTCATAAACAGCCTTTGTTGTTATAAATCTCCAGATGCTACCTTATGCTGAAAACAAGGGGCACGCGTACTGGCAAAAACATTTATTTCGAAGATTCACTCTTGAGTGAAAAATGATATTACTAATATTTTAAATGAGTGCGAGTTTATTTATATAACTGGTTGTAGTCGTACTGAGCAAACTGTATCAAAACGTCTAGGAAGCGAAACAAACATTACATGTTTCAGGTTTTGTACTAAGAAAAAACAACAACAGAAACTACAGAGTAAAATCCTGTTTAAAGAGTTTAAACATTAATAACACTAAATTGTTTCACACCATAGTAGATATTATTCGTGCAATTGATCATTCAGATAGCCTAAGCCACTATTGTGTCTGTTGGATCCTAGCCGTGTTAACGAGCCGTGGTACGAAAGGCCTCGTCGGCCCTGGATATGACAGATATAGTGTGATTCACATATTATTTTATATTCTTTACTTTCATTAGTAGGACCGTTTTATCCAGCGGTCAAAAGAGACAGTTGCCCGGGGTTTCACAACGCGTTGTGAGTATAATAATAAAGTACGAAGTGTATAATAAAACTAAACCATTTTTTAAATATATTTTTCTTTTCTTATTTTTCCATTTTCTATCACCAATAAATTTAGCTTATTGCATGTAAGGGTTAAACGGAGGGGTGGGGTACTAGTTTACACTTCGCCCTGACCCCACCAGTGCCTTAGCATAAACTTTTTACTTGCAGGTTCTTAGGCGTACTAAACTATAGCAGTAAAAAAAAAAAAATAATCAGATCGACTAATCTATAAAGTAGTTGTTTTTTTTTAATGTTACTTCGTATAGTTGTAGGGCCGTCGTCTTCACTATGACCATAATGTTACTTCGTATAGTTGTCGGGCCGTCGTCTTCACTATGACCATAATGTTACTTCGTATAGTTGTCGGGCCGTCGTCTTCACTATGACCATAATGTTACTTCGTATAGTTGTCGGGCCGTCGTCTTCACTATGACCATAATGTTACTTCGTATAGTTGTCGGGCCGTCGTCTTCACTATGACCATAATGTTACTTCGTATAGTTGTCGGGCCGTCGTCTTCATTTTGACCATAATGTTACTTCGTATAGTTGTCGGGCCGTCGTCTTCATTTTGACCATAATGTTACTTCGTATAGTTGTCGGGCCGTCGTCTTCACTATGACCATAATGTTACTTCGTATAGTTGTCGGGCCGTCGTCTTCACTATGACCATAATGTTACTTCGTATAGTTGTCGGGCCGTCGTCTTCACTGTGACCATAATGTTACTTCGTATAGTTGTCGGGCCGTCGTCTTCACTTATGACCATAATGTTACTTCGTATAGTTGTCGGGCCGTCGTCTTCACTATGACCATAATGTTACTTCGTATAGTTGTCGGGCCGTCGTCTTCACTATGACCATAATGTTACTTCGTATAGTTGTCGGGCCGTCGTCTTCACTATGACCATAATGTTACTTCGTATAGTTGTCGGGCCGTCGTCTTCACTATGACCATAATGTTACTTCTGTATAGTTGTCGGGCCGTCGTCTTCACTATGACCATAATGTTACTTCGTATAGTTGTCGGGCCGTCGTCTTCACTATGACCATAATGTTACTTCGTATAGTTGTCGGGCCGTCGTCTTCACTATGACCATAATGTTACTTCGTATAGTTGTCGGGCCGTCGTCTTCATTATGACCATAATGTTACTTCGTATAGTTGTCGGGCCGTCGTCTTCATTTTGACCATAATGTTACTTCGTATAGTTGTCGGGCCGTCGTCTTCATTATGACCATAATGTTACTTCGTATAGTTGTCGGGCCGTCGTCTTCACTATGACCATATTGTTACTTCGTATAGTTGTCGGGCCGTCGTCTTCACTATGACCATAATGTTACTTCGTATAGTTGTCGGGCCGTCGTCTTCATTTTGACCATAATGTTACTTCGTATAGTTGTCGGGCCGTCGTCTTCACTATGACCATAATGTTACTTCGTATAGTTGTCGGGCCGTCGTCTTCACTATGACCATAATGTTACTTCGTATAGTTGTCGGGCCGTCGTCTTCACTATGACCATAATGTTACTTCTTCGTATAGTTGTCGGGCCGTCGTCTTCACTATGACCATAATGTTACTTCGTATAGTTGTCGGGCCGTCGTCTTCACTATGACCATAATGTTACTTCGTATAGTTGTCGGGCCGTCGTCTTCACTATGACCATAATGTTACTTCGTATAGTTGTCGGGCCGTCGTCTTCACTATGACCATAATGTTACTTCGTATAGTTGTCGGGCCGTCGTCTTCATTTTGACCATAATGTTACTTCGTATAGTTGTCGGGCCGTCGTCTTCACTATGACCATAATGTTACTTCGTATAGTTGTCGGGCCGTCGTCTTCACTATGACCATAATGTTACTTCGTATAGTTGTCGGGCCGTCGTCTTCACTATGACCATAATGTTACTTCGTATAGTTGTCGGGCCGTCGTCTTCACTATGACCATAATGTTACTTCGTATAGTTGTCGGGCCGTCGTCTTCACTATGACCATAATGTTACTTCTTATAGTTGTCGGGCCGTCGTCTTCACTATGACCATAATGTTACTTCGTATAGTTGTCGGGCCGTCGTCTTCATTTTGACCATAATGTTACTTCGTATAGTTGTCGGGCCGTCGTCTTCACTATGACCATAATGTTACTCGTATAGTTGTCGGGCCGTCGTCTTCACTATGACCATAATGTTACTTCGTATAGTTGTCGGGCCGTCGTCTTCACTATGACCATAATGTTACTTCGTATAGTTGTCGGGCCGTCGTCTTCATTTTGACCATAATGTTACTTCGTATAGTTGTCGGGCCGTCGTCTTCACTATGACCATAATGTTACTTCGTATAGTTGTCGGGCCGTCGTCTTCATTATGACCATAATGTTACTTCGTATAGTTGTCGGGCCGTCGTCTTCACTATGACCATAATGTTACTTCGTATAGTTGTCGGGCTGTCGTCTTCACTATGACCATAATGTTACTTCGTATAGCTGTCGGGCCGTCGTCTTCACTATGACCATAATGTTACTTCGTATAGTTGTCGGGCCGTCGTCTTCACTATGACCATAATGTTACTTCGTATAGTTGTCGGGCCGTCGTCTTCACTATGACCATAATGTTACTTCGTATAGTTGTCGGGCCGTCGTCTTCATTATGACCATAATGTTACTTCGTATAGTTGTCGGGCCGTCGTCTTCACTATGACCATAATGTTACTTCGTATAGTTGTCGGGCCGTCGTCTTCACTATGACCATAATGTTACTTCGTATAGTTGTCGGGCCGTCGTCTTCATTATGACCATAATGTTACTTCGTATAGTTGTCGGGCCGTCGTCTTCATTTTGACCAATAAGAAGCCAGTGCTAACATAGCTCGTTTTTGTTCTGTTCTTAATAAATTATTAATTAACAGTAGAAATATAAGAGTTTTATATTATTCTGTGTAAGCTTGAGTCACCTTTAGGTTTCCATTAGGTCGAATGCGCGTTTCCACTTTAAGATTTTGCTAAAGCATACTGAGGAGGTATAAATCATTAGATTCTTACTAAAACTTACTTGTTAAATCCTTTAGCTCATTGTTGAAAGATTTAGCTTTTTTATTGTCGTTGTTGTTTAATCGTTTTTAAGAGTTTTATTGGAAAGAGTTTAATTTGTTTTTATGTTGGCTTTAGCGTTGTGTTAAACTCGTTTTCCCTGTTTTAGTTGTCTGTGTTGTTTTAACCACTGCTGTCATTGCACTGTTGTATTTCGTCTCCTGTCTGATGAACCCTGGCATTGAGCGAAAGGCTTCATTGGCACTAAACGTAACAGATAGTGTGGTTGACTTCACTCTTAAGGTTTTAGAATTGATTCATATTTTAAAAATGTATCGTAAAACCATCGTGTTATTTTAATTATAAATGTAATTGTACTAACTTAACATATGTTAGAGAGGTAAGCATTTTACGATAATTCCGGGTTCACAGTGTGATTTGTATTTTCTAAGAACTATGTTTGAGTATACAGTGTGTGAAATGACATAAAATCTGTCTAGCTCCTCGATGGCTCTGTGGTAAGTCTCGTGTAAGTGGTTTCATAACACTAAGATTAAGTTTCGATACCCGCGGCTTGCAGAGTACAGTTAATCCATACTGTAGCTTTGTGCTCAACAAGAAAATCATCTATTTTATTTCAACAGCTTAAGTGATTCAAGATACTGTTAACATTGACGTTTTCTGGAGAAAGAAAAATGGAGCAGGAATAGAATCGGGGTGGTGTGGGAATCAATATGAAAAGCAAACTGAGAACCGCTAGTCAGTCTGAAAACAGTCTTCGGGCGATGTTAAAAAACTGATTGATTGTCATTGGTCTGTACGTAAATTGATCGATTGTAATTGGTCAGTATGAAAAGCTGACATGGTAATGCGGTCTAATCTTTTGTGTAGACTCCCATGGGAACAACTTTAATTACTTAAGCAAAACAAGAAGAAGAGAACTAGCTTTTGTGCAACAAATAAAATATGCAACAATCACGTTTATTCAGAACAAAATAACATGACCTCAGGTTCTGCATAAAAATAATAACTAGGCGTAATTCAGTGGATTGTGAGTCTGAAGGGCAATGATTCATGCCTCGTTGCCAAAAAAAAATCCCACTTCGTCTTTTGGGGCAGTGGATACGTTAAGAAAGTGTTGGTCAAATCCTACAGTTCGACTAGAATATTCCAAGAAATTACGAGTGCTGTTGACTAGCTGCCTTCCCTTAGTTGAAACTTAGAAACAGTTTGAAATCCAGATAAACTTCAATATTAAGGTTGAAGAAGATTTTATGTTGAGATTTTACAATCTAACGTTCTAGCATGTTAGATAATTACTTGGAAAAAAAAAACACGTAGTAATACTCCAAAAGAATACAAGAATTCAGACAATTTCTGTTGTATCAGTATTGAAACTTTTAAGATCAATTTACATATCTGGCATTTTATAGAGGATGCATAATTCACGTGAGTTAGTAGAAATAATACGACAAATTTAGGACTTTCCTTTCTCTGATATTTTGTTGGTGTTGAGAGCTGAAACGAAAGTATACACGTTAAACTTTCTAAGCAAACGTTGATCAAAACTGTTGAAGTTGCTCGTTGATTTTGCATTTCGGTTTAAACTTTTCTGTTCGGATTTTCATATAATTTATTGACAGTAGTATTAAAATTCGATCGTTTGTTGTGTTTGATCCATTGGATGATACATGATATATCTAGCTAGAAAACTGTAAGTTATATTTCCGTTTGACTAAAGTGTACAGTTAATGGAAAATGTATGACTTCTGCCTTCACGATTGACTAATACTCAGACTATGTATCATATGGAAGAGGTCTTCCACTTCACCTTTTTCGTGCGTTTGTATCAACTGAAACCCAAACACCTTGAGTGAAGCTGCAGCATCGAAGTTAATCATGTTACAGCAGCAACAGAGGAAGGATGATTGATTTTCCGAGCTCCGCGTATTGGATGACGTGAAATCTCAAGGTTCGCTTCATTTGTATTAGTTCAAAAGAAAACGTCTAATTAACAATAGATCGGATTTGTTTCTCTCTTGAAGCCTCGAATCTATTTCTCTGGAACTTGAAATATTTCGTATGTGGAGTAGTTAAAAGTATCGTTTTACAACTTAATCAGAAAGAAAGTTGAACTATATTTAGCAAAACTTGCAAGGCTGGGTAGTTTATAAAAAATGTTGTATTTCTGTCAGTGTCTTTTTTGTTATTGGTTTTCAGACCACGCGAGATTTGAAAGGCTAAATATTGCACCTTTTCTTACATATGATTGGCGTGTAGTTTTTCATATATATATTTTCCAGACGTACTCGCAACACATCACGTATAAATATTTAGAAATTTTCTGTATTCTATTTAATACTTTTTGATTGTACGGGTAGTCAAATACATAGCGGACAAAAATTGACTGATAACTACTATACATGCGTCTCGCTGAATATCGACTTGTTTAAAATTTGGAGTTTGATTCTCTGTGGTGAACAAAGTAGATAGTACAAAGTAGCTTTTCTCTAAAAAAAAAAAAAATAGTAGCACCTCGTCTGTCTTGTTTTTGAGAACAAATAAAAGTACTGTTTGTTTCTTGTAGGCTGAGAGTAGTCTGAATGTTAACGTGTCAGATTATATAGTTTTTAGGTGCAAAATCCGGGCTTGATTCCTCACAAAGGTCAAACCAATGCGGCTTTACTCTAAAACAAACAAACAAAGAAATACTCCAGTCGCCCCCTGCTAGTACAGCGGTATGTCTTCGGATTTACAACGCTAAAATCAGGGGTTTGATTCCCCTCAGTGGGCTCAGCAGATAGCCCGATGTGGCTTTGCTATAAGAAAACACACTCAACACACATACTCCAGTAAATAAAGTATTTAATTAATTTAAGCAAAATAAAACAGACTTTACTGTTTATTACAGCAACTTTACTCGTGTTTCTACGTGAGTTTTGGAGATTACCTCAACACATTTGTTAACACTTGTTTCTGAACATGCTGAATCTCCGTGTTGTTTTGCCATTTCATTGCATATATGCAGTCACTCTCCTGTTGATTTAATGGAACTCCAATGGTCGTTGCAGTAAAGGCTCAACTATCCACTCTCTGAAAGACTAGTTAGAATTTGTCGTAATACAAATTTCGAAACACTGTGTTACCAGGAGTTGAAACGTTGAAATTTCACCATGTGCTTGTTATTTCTTATTCATACAATAATTCATTCGAGCAAAGAAAATAAGTTGACGTTGCGTATTGATTTATACACAAATATATTACGGAATTCTAGAATAATATGTTTTTGTTTCTTTTTTTTTTCTTTATTCTAGGTAAATGCCATAAAATGATAATTTTAAAGTCAATTGAGTTTTCGTGGGTTTTACAGCGTCAGTGACAAGCGATATTATTTCATCGATGAAAAGCAAAATAAGTGCATTTCAGCAACTTAGGGACACATTTTACCTCAAGTCATGTTGTTACCATGACAATTGAAACTGTTTAACAATCGAAACGCAAGGGGAAAAGAAGTAATATGGCGACACTTACAAGCGTTATCACACCTTTACTAAGTAGCTTACGCTTCAGTTTCGTCTCTTGCTAGTTATGATTTTGTAGCATCAATAAAATATTACTATTTTTTGTTGTTTTTTCTTTAATTTCGCGCAAAGTTACACGAGGGTTACATGTGCTAGCCGTCCCTACTTTAGCAGTGTAAGACTAGAGGGAAGGTAACTAATAATCACCACCCACCGCCAACTCTTGGGCTACTCTTTTGCCAACGAATAGTGGGATTGACCGTCACATTATAGCTTTCCCATGGCTGAAAGGGCGAGCATGTTTGGTGTGACGGGGATTCGAACCCGCGACCCTCGGATTACGAATCGAGTGTTTTAACAACCTGGCCATGCCGGATCGTGTAAAAGTGACCAAATAACACACTTCTCGTGGCTCGAGACTCGAATAATTCCTTTGATTGTGTGCATGTGTATTGCCGTGTTTATAGTCTGGTACATATTTTGATGGAATCTTCTTTTGTGACTAACGAAATGTGGTAGAGAATATGGCTTTCATTGGGAATTTTAGAATTGCCATTTCTAGGTGTGTTTTTGCGTTTTTAAACTGAATACAAAACGATATCGAACCGCTTGTTCAGTTTTTTGTTATTGAATTATTATCATGTCGCGAAATAATGGAAGACTTTTTTTCTCGTATTAGTTTATTATATGCTATAAACAGTGTAGAAAGAAAACTAGGCTAAGGGACATGACCCAAATAAAGAACTATCGGCATCTGTAAAGCAGCAACCGATTTTCCGTAGTTATGTTCGCTCTTCCATTTTTGTTTCTAACGTGTGTCTCTATATGGTAAACCGATCAGACATTTCACAAAAACACACACGTACGTACATATGTTAATACTATACATGCTTTGCACTTTCAGCTGTGGGTGCGTTATGAGAGTGTCGAACATTTCCACTGTTTGGTTAAAAATAGCCACTTCAGAAGGTTTGTTTGTTTGTTTGTTTTGGAATTTCGCACAAAGCTACTCGAGGGCTATCTGTGCTAGCCGTCTCTAATTTAGCAGTGTAAGACTAGAGGGAAGGCAGCTAGTCATCACCACCCACCGCCAACTCTTGGGCTACTCTTTTACCAACGAATAGTGGGCTTCAGAAGGAAGACACTGTTAACTGATTACTTTCCTTCTGGTTTAACAATCCAAAAGTGAGGACGATTATGCCGGAATCGTAGATGTCGTTCACGTAAACAAATATAGAAATTCTTCGCATACGTTTAATCCAAACCAATAACATTGTGTTCCTCCGCCTAAACATTTAAAACATCTTAAACTGCGGCGGAAACTCGGATGTAAATTAAAGCTTGAATTATCAAGCTTGTAAGAAGAACTTGTTTTTGACGGATTATTATTGTATGCAACTAATCATTACTAAATTTTTCTCCGTCTATACATATAATGAATTCCACCCGCACCTCCAGTCGCACAGCGGAATGTCTGCGGACTCACAACGCTAGAAATCGGGTTTCGATACCAGTATTGGGCAGAACACAAATAGCCCTTTGAGGAGAGGAAGTGAGGCTTTAGTGGAGACAACCTTACAATGATAAAATTTATGAAATTTGATAATACGATTTCTTAAAATGCTAAAACGAATTAACTTTGGTGCGCCAGAGTGAAATATTGGGGGTTCAAGGCCCACCCCAACACCTCCTAGCGCCAGTCCTCATCATAATATTTAAATATGAAATGGGAGCAGAGTGATTTCCCAATTTCATGTAACTCGGCATCAGATTAACTTTGTATAGAGTTACGTGTTAGGCTTACCAATCGGTTACTTAAAGTAATTATAAACACTGTAATTTTGTCTAAACCTTGAAGAAAGAAGTCTACATATTATAGAGAACATGGTTTCTATGGCGATTTTATAATGTAAACATAAAATAGATATATAAATGGTGTTATCTTACTTGCACATACAGGTCGAAAAACAAAAAAAAGAGTATTACATTTAGTTAATAATGGACACCTGAAATGTTCCCATAATAACAACAACAAAAAATCGCGAACTGGTTGTGCATAGATAAAATAACACATTTGAAAATCAAAACAGAGTAAACATCCAGAGAGTAAATGGGAGTTTTAGTAGCAGTGGTATCACGGTTTATTATATAAACAGGCCTGTTCCATTAAATTAATCGTGGTTTATCTTGAATCAGAAACGAAGAACTGGACTTTTTTTTTTAAATTTGTATCTTAATATTTTTGAAAGAAACATTTGTACGTGATTGTGTGCTCTGTTCTTTTTATCAAAACATAAAGAAAATTCAGTAAAGTCACTAGTTTTCCAGAATAAATGGATGTGTATTTCTAAGCAGTCAATATTCCACACTTCCTCTTGTTCAGGAAAGTAGCGTCTGCAGTAATTAGTTTGATCGAAACTTCTCTCAATCGAATTTTTATTTATTTACATTTTGTATTTTATCCAGCACTCTTGTCTGCTATAATCTTTTAGTTGCTCGTTTTCTGTCAAGTTTACTTGTCATGTTAAACCTGTACACATAGTTGAATATTTTTTTCAAATATTATTTTGAATTTATTTCCAGTCCAAGTTTCAAGCGTGACGAGAGTTTATTTAGTAGATCTGTTAAGAAGTTGCATACGAATAAACAGGCAACTGATATTTTCCATTTTCAAGACCACCTGCCTGTTCACGATTTAATAAAAAGTCAACATTAGAAGTTAGTTTTGTTAGCCGCAACAATAGTTTTTAAAACCTGTTTAACTGTTCGAAATTTTTTTATGAGTCATGGCCTCTGACCAGCTGACACTGCATGATGGTAATTCGATTTGGACTGAAAACAGAAATTGGATTAATCCCATATTTTAAAATACAATTACATATTCACATCTTATCGTCCAGTATATAACTGTGCTACTCGTGTAGAAACTCCAGGCAATTTTACTCATCCAATTATAACCAATAAAGAAATGCGTATGTAATAATGTGATTATTACGAGATGAATAATTTATAGTAGGAAGTCTTATTAAAAGTACGCGCCTTTAATACTGTGCTAGATAGTTATCGTAACTGCCTACTGTTTATTGAAGTATATAGCAAATCAGAGATACTCAGAAATACATCAGTTGCCAATAAAATAATATCTGTATATGTGTATTATGATTAGTTGAAAGAAACTATCAGTTGTTTTCCAGTTTGGCAAGATCAGAGTGTACAAACGTTACTCGTACACAATTCTGCCATTAGAACGCCACAGATAATTTAATATTTATAACTTGCAATCAGTATAGATTGCAAACAATCAAACATAAATGGTTATTAAAATAGTCGTTACACATTTCCTTAACCCTTAGATTTATTCAAATCTTAATGACAAACTAGGAACGATCAAAAATAACATATAAATGTTTAACATTGACGGATTGATTGCATTATTCAAACGTCTAAACCAAGCTATGCTTTTGTTTTTTAATTTCCGTGAAAAAAGATAAATTTATACACATAATTAAGTATTGAATTAAATTATACTTTGTCTAACAGTGAAGCAACGAGGGACACATGCCCCCTCTGGTGGGCAAGTGGTGAGTTCACGGGTCTACAACGTTAAAATCCATGATTCAGTTGCATCTGTTGGTTGTTTAACTCTTTGTTACAAAACAATAAGAAAAATTAATATTCTGCAACGTCTATTTACGAGATCAAATTATTTAGAAGATTTATTAGAATACCAGTTACTATTACAGCTATTGTTGTTTTAATTGCATATTACTTCTAGGCGTTTTACGTTTTATCTGTTTAGATGAACAAGTAACAGTATCCATTCGTCTGTTTTTCCATAATTCATGAGTTAATCTGCGGTTCTTTATCTGTTTTTATTTCTTTTATTCTGTTTGTACTCTCTTTCATTATATTGGTTATTAAAGTTTTAGAAATCATTTCTGTTTTAGAATTTTCCATTGAACTAACGAGGCGAATGAGTCCAAGATACGTAGAAATATTGTTTTGTCTTATTCAGCCCCCAGATATTCCTGGTGACGATACTTTTCGTGGTAACCTTGGCGACAATCTCATGTACGATCTTGATGTCTTACATTCCGATGAGCTACTAAATCTAATAAATGAGTGGGATTATCCAATCTTCGAACTTCAACAAAAAGCAGGGAAGTGTATCCTTAGTCAGGTACGTTTTCTTTACTTGAAAATTTGCTGTTGTTTTGTCGTATGCATGTGTTTCTTACAAACAAAATTACACAATGTTTAATTTTTGATCACATATATTTGAATCATGATCACATTAATATGTATTTCGTTGGTTCTTTGAAACCCAAGCAGAGGTTCATAGTCCTAACAGAATTTGAGAACAGTATAAGCATCATAGTTCGAGTCCAATGAATTAAAACTCTTCTACAATTTGTAATCAGATAATAATTTACCTTGTAGTTAATTATTCAAGTAATCTGAATTTGAATTAGACCTAAAGAAGAGTGTAGCATGGCTTAACAGTTACATCGGTCTATCGCGATCTAAATACAACGTTGAGCATCTGGAGGAAGGTTTCCAATGTGACAGTCAGTTCCACTAGTCGTTTGTAAAAGAGTAGCCCAAGTGTTGACCTAGATGCCGGTCAATTACCTTACCTGTGGTCAACAGTTTAAAATTATAGACGGCGTCAGGTAGCTTTGTCATAAGTAAAACAAACTTGAGGTAATCTTACGCTAGTAAAGTAACCTCATGGGAAATTAACTTGTATTTTAAATACGAAAAGAAAACCAGTTACAGAAATCTCTTACAAGAAATTGTTTTTCGAACTTAAGAAAAAGAGGATAGTAAATTGGCTGGAACATAAAGTAGTAATTATTCAAATTTTTCTACAGAAAGAATACCAAACCGTACTAAAGGGGCATAGGGTTTTATATAATATTGGTTGAAACCTTCTGATTACTGTACTACTTTTATAAGTGACCGAAAATATTAACGAAATTATTTTTATCACCCTAACATCTGATACCTTCTGAAAATATTTTATTTGATTGTCTGGTGATGTAGAATTTCATCATTGTGTTTGTCTTGGACCCTTATCTCCAAATTTCTTTCTAAGTAATTTCCCTTATAACTAGACAATTTCCTTTAATTATACGATATTTTAATGAAGTTTGGTTTAATTCTTTCAAACTTACCAACCAATGTTTTCTATATAATGTTCTTTAAATAGACATAATCTTCAATATAAAAATTTCAATTACAGTTAACCTAGTTTCCAAATTTGTTCATATTGTAGATGTGCTATAAAGTTTTCCTAGAAGTTGGTTTGTTCGAAGCCTTTCGAATCCCATTACCAGAGTTTTTTAATTATTTTCACGCCCTGGAGTCTGGCTACAATGACAAGCCATGTGAGTTTGATATATTTCTCTTTTTCTGCTTCAGTTCTTTTGATTTCACATAAAAGAATAGTGTTTTGTAGAATTGTAATTAAACCGTAAAGTAGACGTCGTGGATGCAATTACTTCAAACAACGAGGAGGAAGTACTCTTTATAGTATTCATAATACATTTTTTTTACTTCATTGCACTCTGAAAAATGTGATAAAATTAAACACCCTCGAAATACTAATCAGTAATAGAAAACCAAATGAAAATTTTGATTTTAATTCGGGCACCGGTTGGCCCTGTAATAAAGCCCTACTGGATTTCACTTCTGAAGCTTGATTTGATTGAATCCGTGCAACACCATAGAATTTTTCTCTCAATTGTAAGCGTTATGAGAGTAACAGTCTATTCATTATCGTTAATGATAAGTGCTGCTAACTGGTTGTCTTCCTTCTTAGTAGTTTAAAATTAACGGTGGAAGATGGCCTTAACAGCTTTGTCATAAATAATAATAAAAACAAAGGCCCGACATGGCCAGGTGGTTAAGGCACTCGACTCATAATCTGAGAGTTACGGGTTCGAATCTCTATTACACCAAACATGCTCGCCCTTTCAGCCGTGGGGTGTTATAAAGTGATGGTCAATCTCACTATTCATTGGTAAAAGAGTAGCCCAAGAGTTGGCGGTGGGTGGTAATGATTAGCTGCGTTCCCTCTAGTCTTACACTGCTAAGTTAGGGACGGTTAGCGCAGATAGTCCTCTTGTAGCTTTGCGCGAAATTTAAAAAACCCACTAAAAACAACATAATATTTAAATTTTTAACTTTGTATATATATACAACTGTGCGAAATTTATTTGGAATAGTAAATTAATTAAGATTAGCTTGAAAGTAATTTATTCATATATGTCCTTCATTTGTGGATTATTCTGGTATTAAAAGCTGTTCAAAAATTACTCGAAGTAGCTGGTGAACAAATATTAAATCTTCAAACTTCAATATAGCTTAAAGTGAGTGAAAAGTAAAATAGTGGTTTGTTAATCAAATGTAAGAAATACATTTGTAGCCACATACTTACTGGTTTCTAAGGGACCGCATAAGCATTTTGTTAAGGCATTACGAAAAATCCAATTAATTTCTTCCTAAGGCATTATCAAACATTTTGAGCGTTAGTAAGACAGGATGCGGTTGAATTCTGGTTATTATAACATTTAATAATGTTATAAACGAGAAAATCCAATCACCCAGATTATTATATTATATAAGAAACATATAGAAACCACATAGTGGTAATGTATCCAAGTGAATCAGGTGTAGACTTAGTCTAATAACTATGTAACTCGACCTCCCCAATGGACACAGCAAAGGTGGCCCAAGAAATAGCTTTGCGCTAACACTAGGAAAAGACACTGAAGTAATATAGAAATTTTTTTCTTTGAAAAGGAAATTTCAAACACCAAAACTTGAGGGGAGAAGGCAAAACAAGTACGTGTAATTTTAAAGGGGCTGGTTATTCCCCTCTCCCTAATTTTAGCATGCTAAGTTACATTGGGTCAAACGTATTGTACTGAGTTTTGAAGCCCAAATTACTCAGACATTTGAATAGATCAGAAAGTTTTTGACCTTCCTAGCACAGCAGCAATTTTTTTGAGAGGGGTCAACAAGTCTCTTTAAAAATGAATTGATGAATAATGTTCTGATGAGCATTATTTACTTAAATATTAGTATGAATAATGTTCTGATGAGCATTATTTACTTAAATATTAGTACTATTATAATGGAATTATAATATTATCATAGGTTATATTTGGTTGAGTTCTATTATACAAAATTGCTTGTTTGGAACTAAGTGCAAAGCCACGCATAATTTGTGCTCTATCCACTACGGGTATCGAAACGCTGATTCTAGTGTTGTAAGTCTATAGACATACCGCTATGCCCACTGCGGCGCAGCATAAAAAATCCCATGAAACGGTAGTGCATGTGTGAACGTATTTTGCTGGTGTACACATGACGTGTTTTATTGTGCAGATTTAATTCGGGGAGGTGGGGCAAACAGAGAGGTGAAAAAAAAGTTGGGTAGGCAAATGCCTGCCCCTTGACCTCTGTGGCGCTTCCACTTCGCCCCACGAGTTATATAACAAGCATTTCAGTTCAGTTTTCATACCTTTCTTTAATGATATAATTTTTTCTCTACATTGTAATTGAGATTAACTGAAGGCCCCTTCAGATCTGTCCCCCGGTAATACAGCGGTATGTCTACGGATTTACAACGCTAAAATCAGGGGTTCGACTCCCATCGGTAGGCTCAGCAGATAGCCTGATGTGGCTTTGCTATAAGAAAGCATACATAAACATTCCCATCAGGTCTGACAGCTCATGCGAAGTTTATCTTTTGAGAAAACTCGTTTTCATAATGAAATTGCGAAAAACGTTTCTTAAACTCCGACAATTTGATATTTGAATTTCACAAGCACAAACAGCATTGTGCGTGTGTGTTTTTAAATAATCGAGTAGGTCGTGATATTTAGATAAATCTAAACCAAGGTTTCTCCTACACGCTTGAACATCTTGTGCCAAACAAAATGCAATTCTGTTTAATGATGAAAAATTACGACGTATAAGAATGTTTGTTAACATGTTACACAAACCCCAAGACATTTTCGACAGAATCAACACCAGTAAACTGTTGTTATCGATCGCTTAGACAAGATCAAGTAGGTGTTAAAGTCAGAACGGCTTAGAGCACATGGGAACGAGATTAAGATGGCAGTTAGTAAGATTGATGGCGTTTTTGAATTTCTTTTGTTCACGCAAACGTTTTTGAAAATATGTTCAGATTTAGGTGTCCGAACTTACCGCAATGTATATAAATAAAATTTCACGATTTCTGTTACTATGTGAAAACATCGAAATAAACGTTCTCGATAAAATCACGCCAGCTGCAAGCTCCAGAATGCTGTTACTTTATTGTCTTCCCAGTAACTCTACGGCACGTCTGTGTAATTTCTATTCGTTTACTGAATTAAGTACACTAAAAATAAATGATAAAACAGAAATTAATAAACATGTCATTGTTACCACAAGCGTATACAAAAGTTTCATCCAGAAATATGTTTCTACAGTTTATTTTAAGTATATTATCAACTAAGCTATAAAGGCACGTGCATATTTTTGTCGAAAAAATACCCGTGATATATTTCGAGCATTATAATGATTAAAATTAAAATATGGGGTTCGATTCCCAGTGGGCGATAAAGCGCAAATAGCGCATTGTGCAGCTTTGCGCTCTAAAAATCATATTCAATAATATGAAGCACAAAATGCGCGTGCGTCATGTTAAATTTGTATAGCCAGAGGGAATTTCCTCGCACACGTGCCTACGTTCAGCCTCGGAAATACCAGAAAAATTGGTTCATAATTTTTTTTAGTCTGTTACACAAAACATGTTTGCTACAGTAAAGTATAAATATGTAATACCAAACGTATAGCAGCTTAATGTGATGATTTTATTCTGTTAGATAGCGTTTTTACAACTAATTAGTAACAGCTAACGGCATTCTTGTCGGGTAGCTTTTCTACAACTGATCAGTGTCAGCTAACGGCATTCTTGTCGGGTAGCTTTTCAAAAACTGATCAGTGTCGGCTGACGGCATTCTTGTCGGGTAGCTTTTCTACAACTGATCAGTGTCGGCTGACGGCATTCTTGTCGGGTAGCTTTTCAACTGATCAGTGTCGGCTGACGGCATTCTTGTCGGGTAGCTTTTCTACAACTGATCAGTGTCAGCTGACGGCATTCTTGTCGGGTAGCTGATCAGTGTCAGTTAACGGCATTCTTGTTCTACAACTGATCAGTGTCAGCTAACGGCATTCTTGTCGGGTAGCTTTTCTACAACTGATCAGTGTCAGCTGACGGCATTCTTGTCGGGTATCTTTTCTACAACTGATCAGTGTCAGTTAACGGTATTCTTGCCAGGTAGCTTTTCTACAACTGATCAGTGTCAGCTATCGGCATTCTTGTCGGGTAGCTTTTCTACAACTGATCAGTGTCAGCTAACGGCATTCTTGTCGGGTAGCTTTTCTAAAACTGATCAGTGTCGGCTGACGGCATTCTTGTCGGGTAGCTTTCTACAACTGACAACTGATCTGACGGCATTCTTGTCGGGTAGCTTTTCTGACTGATCAGTGTCTTGTCTTGCCAGGTAGCTTTTCTACAACTGATCAGTGTCGGCTGACGGCATTCTTGTCGGGTAGCTTTTCTACAACTGATCAGTGTCAGCTGACGGCATTCTTGTCGGGTAGCTTTTCTACAACTGATCAGTGTCAGCTAACGGCAGGTAGCTTTTCTTGATCAGTGTCAGCTATCGGCATTCTTGTCGGGTAAAACTGATCAGTGTCAGCTAACGGCATTCTTGTCGGGTAGCTTTTCTAAAACTGATCAGTGTCGGCTGACGGCATTCTTGTCGGGTAGCTTTTTAACAACTGATCCGTGCTATCCGATAGAATTTTTCAACAATGATCACTGTCGGTTAATGGTGAAATAGTCTACTGAAACTATTCTCATAGTTTTAATAAAAACATTCACCAAGTTATTTAAAAGGAACTTTTCGCACGGAATACTATTCGCTTATTGTGATAATGAACCTTGAACATAGAGAACCATGAAGAATTCTATTTTGAAACCAATAGATAACCTCACGACTTCACAATTTAGACTCTCGGATCAAGAGAAATATGAACTGTAATTTATTTATTAACTAGTATTTTGAAACAATGCATGTAATTATAATTTACATTTAAACAAATAATACAAGCTACTTCAAAATGTTTAAGCTAAAATCTCTATTAATTTAAAAACATAAAACTTTTATATAAAAAATTAAAAACTACTTATTAAAGACCTTGCATTTTTTTATAATTAACACATTCATCTCTGACATTTGACTTTTGTTTCCATAAAAAAATTAGCATAATTTTTTAAGCTGTAAGGATATTAAAAACAAAATCTAGTCCGTCTCAAAGTTAGTGGAGTTGTTTCAAGTTAATTTGTTTTGTTTGTTTGTTTGTTTTAATTTCACACAAAGCTACTCGAGGGCTACCTGTGCTAGCCGTCCCTAATTTAGCAGTGTAAGACCAGAGGGAAGGCAGCTAGTCATCACCACCCACCCCCAGCTCTTAGACTACTCTTTTACCAATAAATAGTAGGATTAATCTTCACATTATAACGCCCTCACGGCTGAAAGGGCGAGCATGTTTGGCGTGATGGGGATACGAACCCGCGACCCTCAGATGACGAGTCGAACTCCTTAACACACCCGGACATGGCGGGCATCAAGTTAACTATAAACCTGTGACTGCGATAATTGTTGACAATTTTTAATATTAATGTAATTTTACACATAACACCCTTGATTGTTGGAGGTAAATGCTAACACTCTATTTATTCTTCTATTAACATTATCATATTATCTGTGGAATAGCAATAATAAAGGCCTAGTCAATTAGCACCGAGTTACATGTGTGAAGATATTTATGGAACAAGAGAAAAAAAAAATAGAAGCAATACTATTTTAACACATCGCTGTACAAACTCTTGCTACAGGATAACATAAGGTTTGAAATGACGTAGAACAGTATGAATCTGTAGTCGATATCATAGCTTCGTGATTTTGTTAATTCATTTGTTGGAGAGTATTGATGTTATTGTAATTACGCAGATGAAACGTGATAATGATCGAAGCTGAATCCTGATGTGTGTGTGTGTAGCTTTTCGTTGTTACTATTACCTAAAATTAGAAACGGTAGATTTTAGAACTAGCTGCAAGATCAGACGATTTTACGTTGTTCCTATTAAAAGAGCTTTGAGTGTCAGATACACTGATGAGCAATAAATCAGAGTTACTACCCACGTATAAATGTATCAATCGATTTTATTTCATATTTTATTGGATCTAAGCTCCATAAATTTTCATTGAAGTGTGAGTTTTCATCCTTATTTATTGCTAAATATATACATATATATTTATCAAAGGAAAATGTTTATATCCACAACTGTTTGAAGGTTAATAATGTAATTACTAAATTAGATAATTTAAATACCATATTTTGTGAGCACAAACGTATGCACATACACGAGTTTTCTCCAACTACTTTTATTTCTGCCGGATACCTTTCTTCTTTCTGAGCATGGAATTCTAACGCGCGAGTTGCGGGATCGAATCCCGTCATCGAACATACTCGACCCTTTTAGTCGTGAGAACGTTATTTGAATCAAATCCACTATTCATTGGTAAAGAGTAGCGCAAGATTTGGTGGTGAGTGTTGTCTAGCTCTCTTCCCTCTAGTCTATAACATTAAATTTATGAACGGTTGGCACAGATATCCCCCATGTAGCTTTATGCGAAATTAAAGAAATGTTAATGGTTTGTGTTGAATTTCGCGCAATACTACTTAGGGCTATCTGCGCTAGTTGTCTCTAATTTAGCAATGAAAGACTAGAGGTAAGGCAGCTGGTTATTACCACCAACGCTGGGACTACTCTTTTACCGACAAATAGTGGAATTGATCATAACATTGTAACGCTCTCAAGGCTGAAAGGACAAACACATTTGGTGAGACGGAGGATTCGACTCCGCGACCCTCAGATTGCGAGTCCAGTGCTCTGTCCATGCCAAGCTTAGAAACTTTGAGAGTTCACTGCTGTGCGAAGTTGTTCTAAATGTGTACTCAATTTCTATCTTTAACAGGAAGCTAACTGATAGTCATAAGCCGAGTGGGCGAGAATTTAATAAAACGTTTCTGTTATGTTTATCGATACCCAAGAAGTTGGGTCTTGATCTGGATAAATTATCATGTTTTCAAGTGGCATCTAAGTAAAGATGTGAATCAAAATTAAAGAAATTCTAATGGTTTGTTTTGAATTTCGCGCAATACTACTTAGGGTTATCATGTTTTCAAGTGACACCTAAGTAAAGATGTGATTTAAAATGTTTAGAAAATAGTTACCCTTAAATTGTTGAACACAAAGTTGTGTTATGACATAGTGTGTGTGTGTTTTTTGTTCCAGTGTTATGACGTTTCATTTATCTTCCGCCGTAAGAAATAATATTAAGCAATCCTTTGCTAAAGGTTGGACTTAAATTCATACCAGTACTCTGTCTTGAAATACACATATACTATGTGCAATAAACCATTGGCTTAAAAAAAAGCAAACAACATTTTATCATGCATTTGAATGGTTCAGTAATTCCAGAACACTTTGGTTAAACGAAAACAATGGTTACTTTAAATTCCGGTATATGCGTATAGGATTATGTTTTTGTATGGTGGAATATTATATTCTCCACACAACAGCGTGCATCCGTAACTAACGTTAACCGATTTACATCTTGACTATCACTTGGTTTTGATTTGTTTGCTGTTTCTAATACAGTGAACATAATTTCCGAGATGAAATAGTTTTGCTATGACAAGACATCAAATGCGTATAGAGCTAGCATAAAAAGATCTCCATGAAATCTTCAGAAAGCTGTACTAGAAATGTCAGCCGTTTCTTGCAGCGTTGTGATCGTTTAGGCCTAAGTGTTGCAACTTGTACAATATTGTTGTTGTGAAGAATAAGTTATTTTAGGCTGAATTGTTAGGACTATTTTTGTAATGGTTCTGGTGATTTACGAGTAACGTTGAAGATTTTTGTTAATAAAAACACTGAATTAAAAAAAAAAAACCTTTAACTTTCTTGATGGTCAGTTTAGATTCATACTATAAATAATATTTTGTAGTTGTAGTAATTATAACATTTAACCATATTTTTGAGATATTTCTTGCATGTGAAACTAATATATTGATATACAGTAACGTGTATATATTGCATTTGTTTTTTATTAAATATTCCTAAGTTTCACAAAGAAGTTAATATTTAAGGTGGGACTTCTTAAGCTCTAGGTTAAATGAGAATCATGGCAGTTTAAAATTTATTTATTTATATACCAGAGGAGTTTATCACCATTCAGAGCACAGCCCTCCCCATCCAATTGTGGAGTACGATCTTTAACAACTGACAACCCGGCATGGTCAAGTAGTTAGGGTTCGTAATCTGAAGGTCGCGGGTTCGAATTGCCGTCACACCAAACATGCTCGCCCTTTCAGCCGTGAGGGCGTTATAATGTTACAGTCAATCCCATTATTCGCTGGTAAAAGAGTAGCCCAAGAGTTGGCGGTGGGTGGTGATTACGAGCTACCTTTTCTCTAGTCTTACACTACTAAAGTAGGGACGGCTAGCGCAGATAGCTCTTGTGTAGCTTTGCGCGAAATTAAAAACAAACAAACTTAACTACTATGTATCTTTTTTTCATAATTAATTTTAACACCACTGTAATTAACATGAATTCATTGCTACTATTTTACGCCTGGGGAGTTGGGTGGGTTCTCATTTGACCAATAATATTCTCTCAAAGTTCTGTTAATAATAATGACAAATACAGTTTTAATTATGTAGCTTCTCTCTCCGCATGCTTCAACACTCGCTTCACTTCCATATTTCCCACCTCCCTTCTTCCACTTAACTAGTATCATCTCTGTTCCATCTTCTCCCATACTTTCAGTCTACACGTTATTTCATTGACAACATCATTTCGAGATCTTGCTAGATTTTCCAAAAGGTGATCCAATTTCTAATTAAATAATATACTGCTGTGGCCTAGAGTGTAGTTCATTATGGCATAACCTTTCAACTCTCGGACGCGTTGTATACATGTTACTTGGGCAAAGCCAGTTTCCGGTTTTGTGATTAGGTCTATAGAGCCTGTCAGAGTGTGGCTATCTACTATTTGGCGAAACCACAGGAAACTAACTGGCCCAAGTTTTTCATTTCTGTTTTCACAAATGTTAAGAGTGTATTACCTTCGCTTTAAGCGTTTCGTTTCTTTCCTCTTTTTTCTCTTTAACAAACTACAATAAGGGAAACTATTAAAAACCTGCATCAGTCATCAGATTCAGATTTCAAAGTACAATAAAGGACATTGAATTCTAATTCTGGCTACTTACTCGTGTATCTAATATAAACTAGAATAAGGGACATTCAATTTGTGTATATGGTGTTTTGCTGTTGGTTTTCATCTGCTGGTATACCATGATGTGTGAAACGTTTAGATGTTTATTCCTCACTATTTTCAAGCGTTTTTATACCACTTCAACTTAGAAAACCATTAAAACAACTGAATTAAACAACTGTGTGAAATATTAACATGTGTTTTTAATACGTTATGATGCGACATCATTCGTTAAAGGGATAAAACGTGTTACTGATGGCTGCTTAACACATCTTTGTTTTAGATCACAACTGTATGCATGCTGCTGATGTGTTACATGCTGTTTATCACCTCACTTCTCAGCCGGTTCCTGGCTTTATACAGATGCCTTCAAATTCAACAGACTCACCCCTACACAAAACCTTGGGTAAGTGTGATTCGTAGAAGTCCATCGTATAATGAAACAAGAAATACGTACATGATTTCTCAAAAAAAACTTACAATTTATCACTATCACTACTCATTCAAGTTGGATCAAGTAAATAAGCCAACATAACATGGTATTTGTAAGACAGTGGAAATGGCCCACCTACAAAGGGTAGGTCCGTCTCCCAACATGATACAGTTACGACAGAAAGTGTTCGTACCCCTGAGTCATGAGTAGTTTTTTCCTTATAACTTAAAAAGTATCACATTAGGATAATGAAAGTATATTATAAATATTACACGAACACACATCTACATAATGTTTTATATAAATTGAACGACAAATTGTTTATAAACAAATAACCAAACATTGGAGGGGCAGAAAGTGTTCGTGCGTCTGCTTTAATGGTCAGTTGAATAGCCTTTCAGGTGAATTACTTGGCGCAATCTCTCCTCATAGTCCTCCATGATCGTTTGACAGTACTCGACTGGTATCTTCTTCCATTCTTTTTTACAGAAGGCCTCCAACTCTTCCAAGTTTTTCGGATGACGCTGATGAATCCTGGTCTTCAACTCATGTCAAACGTTTTCAATTGGGTTGAGATTGGGTGACTCCAGAACGCTTATATGGTTCCTCTGCAACCAGGATTGCACATACTTCGATGTGTGCTTAAGGTCATTATCGTGCTGGAAGATCCAACGACACCCAAGCCGCAAGTTCTGAGCATCATTCTTGATATAAGTGCCTAATATATCAACGTACTCTTCTTTTTTCATGATTCCGTTGACGCGATGAAGCCTGCCTACACCAGAAGAGCTGAAGGAACCCCATAGCATGATTGAGCCACCTCCGTGTTTAACTGTAGGGACGGTGTTCTTTGGAATATTTCGTTCCCCCCTTCTTACGGAAAATATAGCGAACATCATTGTGGCCGAAAAGCTCGATTTTAGTCTCGTCTGACCAAAGAATACTCTTTCAATAGGTAAAGGGTTTATCTACATGCCTTCTTGCATATCTCAATCGTGTTTTTAAATGAACAAGCTTTAAATATGGAGTTCTACGAGGACGGTATGCTTTGAACCCAGAAGAGCGTAACATGTTCGGTAACTGTAAAGGTGCTTACTTCAATCCCAGTTTTCATTACCAGTTTCTGTATGTAATTACGTGTTAAACGAGGGTTCCTGCTAACTTCTCTAAGAACCTTCCTCTTGGTTCTCTCTAGAAATTTGGTGGGGCGTCCGGAACGAGAGAGGTTAGCAGTTGATCCTGTAAGCTTAAACTTGGCAATTATGCTTTGAACAGTAAATTTTGGCACATTAAGTTGTGTAGCAATACCGGAAAGAGACACACGAGACTTGTATTTTACAATAATTCGTTTTTTTTACATCACTGGACAGTTGTTTCCTGTTCGCCACGATGACCCAGCAGATAATGACGGAGACGACGCTAAATTGCCGGAAGTACATTTTTTGCTGGCTAAATTCCAATAATTGTGAACCCAGTGTCTAGTTTTGGAATGGTATAATGTAGTTTATTCGCCAACTAAACAAAATTTTTAAGGTAATATCAAATTTTTCACACGTTCTGAAACGTACAAATACTTTCTACTTCTCCTATTTTTGGTTATTTGTTTATAAACAGTTTATTTGTCGTATAATTTACATAAAACTTATGCAGATGTGTGTTAATATAATATTTATAATATATTATACATCTATTAGCCTAATCGTGATACTTTTTAAGTTATGAGCAAAAAACCACTCGAGACACAGGGGTACGAACACTTTTTATCGTAACTGTAAGTATCTGGGACACTATATTTATTTCCCTATAATTTCAGTTACGATTCGAGACCTTCTTTGGCTCACACACACCACCCCCCACACATTTTCGGAGCTATGGGGATATACTTACGTCATTGTATAGTGATGAAACATTGGATAACAGAAATGTAGTGGCTCACAATTGTATTTAAAATTATGCTTATAAATGCAACTTTTGCATTTAAAATATCCATCTTTTTTGTCACGATCCCGTAGGCAGTGTTTTTGTTGTTTTTGGTGTTTAAATGTCTGTTATGCAGCTTACTTGTTTTTCAGAAAATGTCATTGAAAGTGGAACGTCTGTCTACAAGCAGTTTTTCGAAGCCAACTACACCTACGGGGTCATAGGAGCAAATTTCCCTGCCCTAGAACTTATGGCTCTATACACTGCAGCTGCCATGCATGACTACGATCACCCAGGCAGGACAAACGCATTTTTAGTCTCCACGTTTGCCCCACAGGTATTTGTATTTTCGTATATATGGTAAAACTACTAAGATTATTTGCTGCATACTCTAATTTTGAACTAGTGACTAGGAGGAAGGCAGCCAGCCAGCAACATCCTACCACTAACCATTCATTGGAAGGAACTGATTATCCTTTGTATAACGCACCCAAACCTTAAAACGCAGAGATTATTTTATGTTATCACATAGCATCTAGACCACATCGCCAAATTCGAAATTCTCAGCTCTCTCACAGGGCTGCGCTATAGAACTTAAATAATTAATATTTTTACTCACATGATGGGGAAGTTTATCCTCATGGATTGATCTTTTATATAGATTCTTCCATGTTTATATGAAGTGTTATTATTTACTGAAAAAAAAATCGCTGTATTAAGATGTAATTTAACCTTATTAGTTTCACAACACAAAGTGTAATAAAAATAGATTATAAGGTTAAAATTATATCAAACTAGGACTGGGCTTTGTCTGCTATAGTGGTTGTTATCTTCATTAGATTGTGTTTGTTTGTTTTTGAATTTCGCACAAAGCTACTCGAGGGCTATCTGTGCTAGCCGTTCTTAATTTAGCAGTATATGACAAGAGGGAAGGCAGCTAGTCATCACCACCCACCGCCAACTCTTGGGCTACTCTTTTACCAACGAATAGTGAGATTGACCGTAACATTATAACGCCCTCACGGCTGAAAGGGCGAGCATGTTTGGCGTGATGGGGATACGAATCCGCGACCCTCAGATTTCGAGTCGCACGCCTTAACACGCTTGGCCATGCCGGGCCCCATTAGATTGTGAATTTTAGAATTTATGGCTCTAATCACATTAAAGAAAAAAAAAAAAGTGCCCTCCATTTTGGACCCGTGGGTGTATCGTAGTATCATAAGAGTGACGGTTATATTTTACTATTTACTAAGATAATAGTAGCGCAAGAGTTGGCGGTGGGTACTGTTGAGTAGCTGCTTTCCATTTACTTCACTTCAAAATTAGGCTTAATCATTGCATAACTTTGCGCGTAAATCGTGAAATAAAGTAGAAAATAATCTGTTTGACACACACAAACACACACACTTGAATTAATAAATAAACCTAATGAGTTTGAGGTAAGAAATCAGATGTATTTCTTTTCTTAAGTTGAATAACATCGAGATTTATATATATTTAATGTCTTGACCAACAGTTAAATATGTTTTGATAAATAAAATTAAAAAAAAACTTATGAACAAACCATTAATGAATAATCCAAATTGAACTGCAAAGAAAACAGAAATTCATCTTGTTCACAGCTGTATTTAGTTAAACAGCTGGAACTTATCATATAACTAATTTAGAAAGAATAATAAAATATTCACGAAGAAAAATGAAACGGTGAAAATAAGTAAAATTAAAGTTACTTCTGTCTTAAACTGAAAATAATATAAAATTCTGATTCGATTTGAATTCCTGTCTCGAAATTGAGATTATGTGCTACACTCGGTGATATTATGAATCGAGGTATTATGCAAATTCTATGCTTATTTTGCATAAAAATAAGTCATAGAGAAACTGTGATATCGAGGTGCTAAATAAAGCCTTATTTATGCTACTGCCTTGTACAATTTTAGATTTCATATTATTTCATAAACATATGCAATATTATGATAGTGTGGCTGTCTGTGTTTTTTGTGTATCTTTCTGTATTTTAGTTTTACGCGTTCGGAAATGAAGCCCAATTTCAAAAAGGTATTCAAATTAATATTCGATCTTGAAGATCTAAACAAATAATGTGACGTATGTATCTGTGAGTCATGTTTAAATGGAAAAATATACCCATATAATCATCCTTCTATTTAGTTTTTTCATAGAATCAGTGAACGTATTTTGTTGCACAAAAAACGCTGAGAGGAATTTCATCGGTGATTAACAATTACTAAATGACCCACAAGATAGAAACACAGATATAGAACAACAAAATAAAATATAAAATTCCCTGAAAATTATTTTATTGGTCCATCATTTAGGCATGGTGTTACGATGTCAGGAAATTGTTAACTAATATTAGGGGCGCTGGCAGAAAATATATAACCTTATGCACTGAAGGTTTATAGGTTTAAACCATGCTAGGATTTTAGGATATTTTTAATTGATCTCCCATAAAAAATGATCATAGGCAAAAGCCCTGCATATTCCGCCATTTTGGAAAAGTTGCTTATTTCCTTAACCGTCTTGTCCTCCGACTGGCCAGCAGTAAATTTTCAAACTTTACAATACCAGATCTGGAATTTGATGCTCCGCGGTGGACAGAGCCTTAATATTCCTTAACGCAGCTTTGCACTAAAGAAACCAACAACAAGCAAACACAATCCTGTGCTAATTTCGTGTTTGAAATTTTAAAAAAAGTATGTTAATTACAGAATATGGGCTAATATTTAAAGTAAATTAAAATGTGATGTATCTAACTTTTAAGAATGATACGATAAAATTAAACGATTTTAATAATAATTATTTACTTGTACAACATAGTGAGTAAGAATTAATTAGGTACTTAAAAACAATATAGTTGCTGTACACCACTACGGCAGCATGACAAAACGTTACCTTTAAAATAGTTTTTCCTTGCTTTACAGAAATCAAAATCTCTAATTAAATATGTAAAAACGGCTCGTTTTGGTTGAGAAAATTTTTTACTTAGAGGAGCGAACAACGTTTCGACCTTCTTTGGTCATCGTCTGGTTCACAAAGAAAGAAAGAGGTAACGAGCCGTTTTTACATTATATTTTTCTCCACATCACTGAGAATCTCTAATTACATCTTCATTAGCTATTTCCCTGAGCAATACCTTTTCTATCGTGAGGAAAGAAAGGGAATCTGACCATTCATTTAACAATGAACCATGTAATTCATTCTTTACTGCCATTTTATAGAAAGCTCTTTCTTTACTGCAGTTTGAAGCGGGTAATCACAAGTATATTTAACTTTAGGAAAAACAGATTCGATTTTGTTTTGGCTGATTGCTTTGATGTTGGGCGGATGGTGTTTTATTATCAAAAACTTTCGTAAACTGCACCATTTCATCGGAGAGTTATCTAGATCTAGAGAATATATGTCTTTCAATCTTTCAGCTGCAATAAAAATGTTAGTATCATTTAAATTGTTAAAATCAGATAGAAAACCAAACTTCATTTCTGTCACTTCATATTCATCAAGTGGACTTTCCAACCACATTTGTAACTTGCCAACTACCGGTACAAAATTTTTATATGCAACTTCTGAGTTCCAAGTAAACTAATCTCACGCTCAGAAGTCTCATCGTTTGCCAGCTTTATTTCTAGAAATCTCACTCCTGAACTGTTCTTCTGGAAAAAATGGTAATTTTGATTTCTTTGGTGTTTTTTTTATGGTGGTTACGGGATCGGTCAAATTGCTCTAGTTTGTATTGAGTGAGAATAGAACAAATAACAGAAAAAAATATGAAGATTTATTGCAAAAAGAGGATTAAACTTTTGGTTCAGGTCGTTAGTATGGACCCTGGTACAATTACGCCACTCCTGATGTGCCCTAGTTAAAATTCCAGTCGAGCCTCTGTCGCACTGCCAAATTTCCCAAACTCGTTCAAATTTATACACACTGATCTAATGAGTTCAAGAAATTATTGTAGCGAAGAATCGGGCATCCCTCCTATCTCTGAAACACGACTAAACATATTTATCTCATCGTGCGCAAGTCACGAGTCTGTGCAAACAAATAAATCTCGGCGATAATTTTTAAAATTCACCATTTATGTTTGTTTGTTTTTAATTTCGCACAAAGGTACATGAGGGCTATCTGCGCTAGCCGTCTCTAATTTAGTAGTGTAATATTAGCGAAAAGGCAACTAGTTATCACCACCCACCACCAAATCTTTTTACCAATGAACAGTGGGATTGACCGTCAAATTATAGCGCCCCACGAGTGAAAGAGCGAGCATGTTTGGTATGACTGGGATGTGATCCCACCTCAGATTGCGAATCGAGAGCCCTAACAACTTGGCCTTCACTATTCTTATTTCCAATGGCATGTCAGATAAAATAAATATTATATTTAATTTTTAAAGAAATTTCGAACAAAGCACGGTAGTTTTGTGACTAGACAGTTGGTAAGGGCTTTTACTGTGATATGGATATATAAATAAGTGAACGTCAATGTATGTTAAAAGCAAAGATTTGCGTTTTGAAACACACAGATGTTGCTGATCGTAGTTACTGTAGTCCCGGCAACAAAACACGACTTTTCAGTTTTATATTCTAAATCACCTTTTCTTTTATTATGAATAATTTACAATTGAAAAATCGTAAAAATTCAAAAACTATCGCCATGAGAAAGGTTTTTAAAGGTTGGGGTGAAATAAACTATCATATAGCTACAGATAGACAATATCAAAACCTAACGGATTTTTAGGTAATTTTAACGTTCCTAAAATATATTGCAATATAAACTTCAAATGTTAATTTTATTACAGTCCGGTGTAAAGACGAGAGAAAAAAAGGTAAACGCTCACTATAATGGTGAGAAGGAATTGTTTAGAAGTAAACCAAGTCTTGATGGACATTGTTGATTCGTTGTATGTTTGTTCTAGATCAAAGCCATATTCGACTGTCTTTTTGTGTCCACCGTTGATCGAACCCCGAATTTTAACGTTATATTTTACGTAAACTTACCGCTGTTCAACCAGGGGATTTGATTTGTCGTATTAATGCAAACTGTCTTTGATATTTCGGAAACCAGAAAGCAATGTTTGATTTAATGATGCAGCGGTAATTAAAGAACTGTTCCAGTAAAGTTTTTGCTTTTGTTTTTTCTTCATTTTCTTTATTAAGTGTTTTACCGAGCTTCAAGTACAGATGACATAAATGACGTTTGAATGTGTATAAGATATTATCCCATTACATTTACTAAAACTCTAAAGCACGTGAAAAGTTTCAAATTATTAAGTTTTACTCTAACATTAACATCTTGTTTTGACTTTACAACCTGGATATATTTTATAACTTACGGTCATTGTTATCTTGTGGTCCTTTTATAAATTATTTGGTTTTCCTTGTTATTAAACCACTTAAATGTTAACACCTCTTCATTGTGAAGAGTTAACTGTATCGAAGAATGCTATCACTTTGCTTATGTCTTTCAAGAGTTGTTTAAAATGCTCACGTATTAAAAGAAATGTTCAATTAAAGGCATCAAAATAATTAACTAGCTGATTGTTGTTAAGTACAGATTTTGATAGCTAAAATAATACTGTGTTTGGTGTGGGAAAAGGAAGCCTTTTTTATATAAATCATTGCAACTATTAAAATATTAAAAACTCATCTTTTACAATTGTTTTATCAGTTATAGCCGCGCTCTTTGCATGTTCACGTCTTAAATGTTACGTTATCAAACATTGCTGTTACATTTAGTTGACGAACTTCTAATTAGATTCATATATATGACTCCACTTACACTGAGAAAAGTAATAGCTTTTGATTAAAAATAAATTTATTTATCTATCAGGCGGTGCTCTACAATGATCGGTCTGTATTGGAGAACCATCACGCAGCTGCTGCATGGAGCTTGTTCCTGTCACGACCAGAGAATAATTGGTTATGTCATTTAGATAAAGCTGAGTTTAAAAGGTTCCGGTTTCTTGTCATTGAGAATATCTTGGCAACTGACTTGAAGAGACATTTCGAGATTGTAGCAGAATTCAATGCTAAGGTATATTTAAAATATTTGTGCTTTACAAACATTTGTGAATAAAGTTTTGATCAGAGTGTAGTCCTGCATTTGAAGTGCAGGGGGTTTCTTCTCCCATACTTCAAATGCAGATTATTTTCCACTAGTTGGAGTACTTATACCCTGGACTGAAGTTTTGTAAATTTATGATTAACGAAATATTATTTTAGGACAAGAAAATGTGTTTCCTTTATATATAATTAAAAAATACACCCATAAAAACAGCAAAACACAAAATGTGAAACAGTAAGTTTGAATGTATCTCCTCATGGACCTAACAACCCTTCGTGCCAGATTTGGTTAAGATCTATCAACAGGAGCAAAATAGTGGTAAAAAATTCTCGCCAAAACACACGTAAAAAGAGCAAAATGCAAAAGTGAAAATTTGTGTGGGCCTAATGAACCTTCATACCAATTTTGGTAAAGATCCGTCCATACCCTGCGAAGTATTTACATGGACATACGACAGAGAGTACTGTTCTATTTATATAGATGGAACCAATGCAATAGATCTGTGTGTGATGTGTTCATGACGTCATATCTGAGAATGTAGAAAAATATAGTTCTCCGTGAAAAGAAATGGGGTGAAACGGGAAAATCGTATACCCTATTGCAAATCTAAATGCACACAGAATAAAAATTTTGTGAAGCTCAGAGGTTACACATAGCGTAATAGAAAATTTATTCCAATATCATTCAAGCAAGAGTTCCATTACCGTATGATGCTGCTTACTTATATACTCAATTTTATATAAAGGTTCCACACTTGGCACGTTTACAGCCCATATTTAAGTTTTTATCATTAGCTGAAAGCTCTCTGACCTTTTACATATATATATATATATATATATATATATAACTGCTTTTGAATAATATACGCCTCAAGCAATAATTTAATGAACTAGTAATTAATTAATAAACGCTGTTGCGATATTAAATGCAAAGTTTTATAATCAACCATTTTTTAAGAGAGATCGTTGTGTTCCCTCACTTAAATTTGATCCATTTCAACTGTTCCTTGTTAGATCGGCTGTGAGTTTGAAGACTGGCACCATTAGCTTTTCGTTAATATTTAGAAGCAAAAGATCGATTTCAGTCACAAGAAAGGCTATAACTCATAGTCTCTCCCTCTTATGTGAGCCATAGTTTAAATATAACCCCAAAATCCTTTTGCTGACTTTTCAGCTTCAATGTAAACAAAAAATAACAATATTTGATTAACTAAATGAATAAACACAGGTTTGTGTTTTGGTGTTTCTTGCTTAAAAACGAAATCATCTGCAGTTACTGACGTTACATGATATTATTTGCTTAATTAAAACGTATTAACGTTTGCTAATGTTAGATATAAACAACCGTTCATTTTAAGCTTAATAAGAGGATATTATCTGATTTATATTGTGCGACAGTTAATGCAAGTTATTTCTGGAAGCGATAACTGTTTACGAATCAGTTCTTGCGTAGTTTCGTTGTTGCTTTAAGTGAGTATTATTGCATCATAACGTCTGGTAGTTTGTATAAAGTTCTAGGCCCCAGTCGGGCAAAATATTATATATATAGGCAAAGAAGTTAGTGAAAGTAAGTCAAGTAAAAGAGAAAGAGAGAAACAGGCTGGCTGATTGTGAGACAAGCCATAATTGGCGACTTTTAAACTGTACTAATTGGTAACTGTATTGTATAACAGATAATAGAATAACGGTTAACCGTGTAACGAACATTTTTATATACGTTTAATCTGTTTGGAATATATTATTTTAAACGTGATTTGTGTGTCTTCCTTTTATTGTTGATATATATCACAAACACTGTCAAGAATTCTGCCCGTACACATACACGAAAACCTGACATCTGACAGTGCTGTTCGTTATGTTATTTTATTAATTAAAACGTGTTGACGTTATATAACAATCTTTTTCTTTTTTGTATAGTTTTTGGTTTGTATTTACATGGAAGTATCGAGTTTTTGTTACCGAGTTTTTGGGCTGCTTTGAACGATTAGATAATTTACAGTATAAACCGACTTTGACTTTGTTGTTGCTTTTGTACGTTTTCAGTATTTAAAAGCTTCCACTGTACGATTCTCTTACATAATCAATTTCTTTTGTTAAAACTATTCTATTAAATTATTTGATTAATAATTCTGTAGAGAGATGTCTACAGCTAGTGTTAAAAGTTAAGAGAGAAATGACATTGAAACACAAGATAATTATAAAATGATTTTTTATTTTATTCGACGTTTCGCCTCTGCGTCTTCTTGAGGGTTAGTACTTTTAAAGAAAATCGTAAAGACGAAACATCACTTGCAATAAACGTTCTTTTACAATTACTGGAGTGTAAAAGGTTTTTGAATTTTATCGTTAAAATGCATACGTACTTTCTTCATCGACTTAGCTAGGCCTACAAAACAAATATCAATGTGGCATTCGTATTGCAACGATTTATATCAACAAGAATCTATGAAAGATATTTATTCTAGCTTGACAAAATACACGGTATATGTTTTCAGTTGAAGTAACTCGTATTTTAAACTTGAATAAAGTGATTTTTTTATCTATATAAATGCTCAGCTTGTCTGTTAGCATAAAGTAATCGAGTCTTTTAATAAGAACAAAATGTTACTTTAATAATTTCGAGTTATTCTCGGATATATTGCACTATCTTAAGAGTAAATTACAAAAACGACGGTTTTGGCACAATAAAAATCAGGATATTTATTCCAGTTTAATTTTTCCGTGTGGTAATAAAAAGTAGTTTTGTTTTTTTACTCTTAATATTAGTTTGTTTTGTTTTTCTTTACAGATAAATTTCGCATGATTTTATCATTTATACTCTTTTACACGTTAAAACTCATGCTGGTTTTACGTGTGTTAATAAAGCTGAATTTGCGGTAGAAAGTTTGATAGGTGCATGTTACATGGAAACATTGTAATACAATAGCAAACCTTTTGCGACTGAGATTAATGTCTTAAGCCTAATTAGCTTTCAGAGTGGGATTGGTTGTTTGTAGCTGGTACCGATTTCGCGTTTTGTTTTTGTTTTGATTCTGAAGGTGAACGACGATCAGGCTCCGGGTCTTGATTGGCTGTCTGAAACAGATCGACTACTGACGATGGAAATGTGTATAAAACTAGCAGACATTAACGGTCCGTGTAAGCGACATGATATTCATGTACAGTGGACCCATCGAATAGCAGAAGAGTTCTATGAACAGGTGGGTTTTTAAAGTGTGTGGCAAGAATATACTCTTTATACAACAAATATTAATATATTATCAAACAACAGTTTTATGTTTTTCGTTTCCTTTAAGACATTTGCGTAAAGTTACCACCCTAATTTTCGGGCGGAAAAAGAATTCTATCTGGACAATAAACTATTGTTAATTTTAACCTTAACAATTCCATCTACTTATCTAAGCACAGTAATTGTTTATTGGGTAATATCTTTGGCCAATTACTCATGTTGAACATGAAATAGTATGATGGATTTATTGTAATTCAGACATAAAAGAATATTGCAATTTAGAGACGGAAATTCTATATCTGTATACCTAAAATTCCCAATAAAACTCATTTTTGAGCTTTCTACATAACACAGGTTAATATTGCACGTATTTGACTCATCGAGGTCTGATGATCCAGATAACAAAATGTTAGTAAAGTGAGTCAATTTTTGAAGTACACAGATTTCTCCTTGTGAATAGTAATTCTATTTGATGGAGATTGTAAACTTGTCTCAGCTGGTTAGTGAATCCTCCATATATAAACATTTTTTCATATTAGTCTAGTTTCATTATGTTACTCTTACGTATTACCATTTCAAATAGCCTGAAACTGAGTTAAGTTATAATTTAGATTTAGAAGCTAAATAAATGTCGATAAGGATTAAATTTATTTTACTTGCTAACAAGATTGATACACAGTTTTCTTTTTTATTATAAATATGTTTTAATACACAAACGATAACACAATTTACAATAACGGTTTTTACAAATAATGATCTACGTACAAAAGTGTTACAAACTTAGAAACGATATTTAGTCTTCATTCTGATCTGGAACTTTCTTTGTATTTTATCGATGGTTTATGATAAGCAAATTAATCTTGATTTGGTGTAGATTCGATTCATTTAACTGGGAGCTACCTAGCTCTGCGTTCTTCGCCGATCACACGCTGAGTTTTTCTTTGCTGAAGTTATATAATATCTTCGTAAAAATACTAACGTTCGGCGTGAATCCGCTGAAATTAAATGATTTGTAATGCTCGAAATTTATAAACATTCCTGGTCAAATATCTGAAATTCCCGATTAATAAGCGTTAATCATAATTATAGCTTCCGAGGTTTATAGTACACTAACTATAGCAAACCAGTAATATATATACTGTTTTTTGCGTGTCGTATTGATTATATTTATAAGCGTGAAGAGAGTTTCTACAGTTCAGCCTGCCCAACATAGGGTTTATATAAACACATACATTGTTAATTCTTACACTCAAGAATCTTCTACAATTATAGTGAATGGGCAGGAATTTTGCAATACAGATTTAATGGTATAGGTTATGTACATTTCTAAATATAAATTTAACTTAAACATCGATATAAAAATATATGATAGTAAATCTTTCAAGATCTGTCGCAGTAAAACTTGTACACTTTTCATGGTGGTAGTTTAGAGTGAATAATAAATCATTTTTATGTGATATTTCTCTCTTAGTGGATTTCATTGTAGGGATTTAGACTGAAAAATAACCCTTTTTTTCTGCAGCAATCCTGAATAAGTAATAATAAACTTTTCATTTTGACGGTTCAGACTGTACAGTTAGTCATTCTTATGTGATAATCTTTTATTCATTGAAGTGATACGCTTTTCGTGGTAGTATTAAAATATATAAAGAAATTTTATAGAATAGTGGAACTTGTAGGAGAGAAATTAATAGATTTACAAAGCAAATATTGTTTTTGAATTTTTCTCTCTAATTTAATTTACTTATATACAACTTAATGCATAATTAAATATTCTTTCCAGTGCTAAACTGTTATCCAAGGCTTGTAGACACATAATACAATTTTTGTTACTGTGTTTTATTTGAAAACCTTTCAGTACTTACATAAAATAGATAAATAAACAGAGATTAGCATGAGTGATTATTTTTATTAAAGGTTCTAATTAATATATATATAAAGCATCTCACAACCAGTATAGTTCTTAATGGGTATTATTAACTATGTATGAGACTAATAAAATCCGGCAAGGAACACCTCTAAACGAAGAAAGCTTAATGAAGTTAAAATTAACACAATGCCCTTTGATAAATTTAATTAATGTTTTCGGATTTAGAATTCTGGCTTCAACCTGTGTTGATATTCATGAAAAGTAAATAAATGAATAAAAAATAATTATTGCAGCTGATTAGATGTGTGTCAGTGACCCGATGAAACATATTAATTAGTGAAATAATTGGTGCAAGCTTGTTTGTTAAGCAAAAAGCTACATAATGGGCTACCAGTACTGTGTCCATCACGGATATCGAAGCCAGATTTTTAACGTTATAAATCTTCAGACTTATTACTGAGCCGTTAGCGAAAGGGTGGCTTCGTAAAAATTATACAAACTTTAGAGGCGTTGCGTAGCCCTAATTAATCGTCTCTTTCCGTTTTGTGTTGTTTACAACGATTAAAAAAAATTTACGCTATGGTTTTGTCCTCATTTTATCTTATGGTAGTATGCAGGAATCTCAAAATGAAGGTTCTTCAGATGTATTACAGAGAAATGCTTGAATCACAAAATGGCTGGTATGGGTATTAAAAGTTTTATTAAAATAAAGTACAGAACAACGTTTCGACTTCTTAGGTCATCTTCAGGTTAGATGTATTCCTCTTTGTTAACCTGAAGATGACCTAAAAAAGTCGAAACGTTGTTCTGTACTTTATTTTAATAAAACTTTTAATACCCATACCAGTCGTCTTGAGATACATATTTACTGCAAGCGGGTTTCTCTGTCTCTGTCTGAGTGTTTGCACAAAATAGAGAGTAAAGACCTAGGGTGTAGACAATCACAATCTTTATTGTGGCAAAAGCAAAGCTTTGTTCAACAGTTAAACAGTTGCTTGCGTTTGTTACTAGGGTGGTGTGAGAGAATGGGGAATAGTTTTATTTCTGCTCCGTCACGAGTGTTTGGCTGTCTATATCAGGCTGGAGTTAAAGCTTTGCTACACACTGATTTATTTGTTTAACGAAAAACACATCTTACAAAGATATTTCGTCAAAATCTCAGCAGATCCCAGTAATTGTTAAGCCTAGCAAAATCTCAGTTGATCCGAGTAAATCTATATGTTTATCTAAAATGCTTTCGAAACAAAGGAAAAACAATACACTGTATAAATGTTCTCTATCCCCAGGCAAATGCATTATCCAAGTAACTAAGGGCAATTTTCATATCAACTAGGGGTAAATATATTCCCCAGACCTTCACATGATTCGACGTCAGAACAGACGACTGCTTCTATTAATAGCATAGTTCATATTTTCTAGTAATAACCAAGAGGAAAGAAAGTTAGCGATTCTCTTAACTGTTGTTCTATTTAAGAATGATCCCTAAAGTATACTGCAAATATGAAGAATTATCCGGCGGTTAAGAGGTAGAAAACACATATTGTTTGTTTGTTTTTTTAATTTCGCGCAAAGCTACACTAGGGTTATCTGCGCTAGCCGTCCCTAATTTAGCAGTGTAAGACGATGGAAAGCAGCTAGTCATCACCACCCATCGCCAACTCTTGGACTACTGTTTTACCAACAAATAATGGGATTGATCGTAAAATCATAATGCCCCCACGGCTGAAAGGGCGAACATGTTTGGTGTGACTGGGATTCGAACCTGCGACCCTCAAATTACGAGTGGAGCGCCTTAACCACATGGCCATGAAGGGCCCAAAACTCATAATAATGCTCTCGTGCATGTATCACAATGCGAAGCAAAACAACATCTCCTTGCATATCACCAGTTTCTATCTCCACGTCCCCATTTGTCGGTCGGTCGGCCTTAGAGGCCTGGCATGGCCTAGCGCGTTAAGGCGTGCGCTTCGTAATCTGAGGGTCGCGGGTTCGCGCCCGAGTCGCGCCAAACATGCTCGCCCTCCCAGCCGTGGGGGCGTTATAATGTGACGGTCAATCCCACTATTCGTTGGTAAAAGAGTAGCCCAAGAGTTGGCGGTGGGTGGGGATGACTAGCAGCCTTCCCTCTAGTCTTACACTGCTAAATTAGGGACGGCTAGCACAGATAGCCCTCGAATAGCTTTGTGCGAAATTCCAAAAACAACAAAAAAAACAACGGTCGGCCTTAGAATCAATGTTTCGGAATGTGAATCCGCGAGTTCATGGGTCGCATCTCGTTGTTTCAAAAACCCGCTTCGCACTTTATGGCCGCTGATACGCCACAAATGACCGTCAAATCCAGCTTTTTATTCTATAGGTAAACTGTTGGTGGTAGGTTTTACTGACTAGTCTATTACTTGAGATGGCTGTGATCAGATAACCCTCGTGTATTTCTGTAAATAAAAATATTCACCAAGAATATTTGCAGCTAAACTGTTTAAAGATCATTATTCACAGGCTTCATGAAGTTTATGAAATTAAATTCTAACTAGATGGGAAAAATAATAATTTCGAAAGATGCGATCGATTGCATGTGATGGAGATTTAAAAACAAAGATGAATGTTGTGGCTAACTATTCCATTGTTAGTTTATTTGTTAGGTTTCGTCTAGCTATTCTGTTGATATAGTTTATTTGTTAAGTTTCGTCTAACTATTCTATTGTTAGTTTATTTGTTAGGTTTCGTCTAGCTATTCTATTGATATAGTTTATTTGTTGTGTTTCGTCTAGCTGTTCTATTGATATAGTTTATTTGTTATGTTTCGTCTAGCTATTCTATTGATATAGTTTATTTGTTAGGTTTCGTCTAGCTATTCTATTGATATAGTTTATTTTTTAGGTTTCGTTTAGCTATTCTATTTATACAGTTTATTTGTTAGGATTCGTCTAGCTATTCTATTGATATAGTTTATTTGTTAGGTTTCGTCTAGCTATTATATTGATATAGTTTATTTTTTAGGTTTCGTCTAGCTATTCTATTGATATAGTTTATTTTTTAGGATTCGTCTAGCTATTCTATTTTTATAATTTATTTTTAGGTTTCGTCTTGCTATTCTATTGTTAGTTTATTTTTTAAGTTTCGTCTAGCTGTTAGTTTATATTTCTTGGTTCGGACTAGCTGTTCTGGTGTTAATTTACTTTTTTTATGTTTTGGACAACTTCTACTGTCTAGTTCTACAACTGAAAGTTTCATATTTCAGAGTGTTTTCCCCTCAGTAGATAGCTTGGTGGGTCGTCGGTGAGTGTCTGGACTAAAATCCGTGGTTAGGTTTCCCGCGGTGGACAGCGTGTAAATAATCCATGGTCTAACTTTACTCTGAAAAAACCAGCAACCATTAGGTAGTATTAAACATAAGTATGTTTGTCCTACAAATCCATTGAAACTACAAAATATGAGACTTTTACAGCTGTATTAGTTAGATAGTGGTCCCGCCATCGAGTCTAATCCGTTGCTGTAACAAATGCACGTGATAACTAAAACTGGCGTAGGAATCAATCAATGTCATTCTAATCACTTACCTGTTTTTCACGGAAGTTGTTAAAAACTTGGCTGCAGAAAGAAAACTTCCTGCCTTTTACCTTTCACGATATGTTTCTCCCGTTTGCAATCATTCGCTTGTAATTCCGTGAAGTTCGTATGAAACCTTTGGTTAATTTTGAAAACAGTGCATGAAACTTGGAGTAATTTCCTTTTAATTCTATTTGCAAAAGCAAAACATAAAAGTATTACGCTAAGGCTTTTTAATAATAAAGAGTAGAAAGTGTTATCACAACATACAACGTTCCATTTTGATTATCTTCAGTGTTAATGAAGATAGGTTTAAAAATGTGTAAGGTGCAATGAACTTTTATAGACTGATAATTGGATGTTCTGACTGAAGTAATAATAATTATGAATTAAGTTTCGTAGCCCGGGATACGCAATAGTGGTCACTTCTAACTGATCACACTGTTCTAAGATAAACGTGCTAAGCGCGGCTTAGTAGTTGGCTACAAATCGAAAAGTTCAAGGTTCGAGACGTGAATCCACTTTGAACACGTTATAAAAGTACTTATCACACTCATCAGTTCAAAAAATGAACAGTTACTATACAGTAACAAGTACTGCTCTTTCTGTTCTCTCTGGGCAGCATTTACAAATTAGAATTGGCTGTGCCTCAATCATAGGGATCTCTGACATGACGTATTTAGCCCTCGTGCGCGTAAGGTACCGTTTAAGCTTAATTTTCAGTTACAATCTTAAGAGAAAAATAAGTATTCAACTAAAATATAACCGTTATCTACCATATTTTCTTATGACAGTAACTGCAGTACAACCTCGTAATTTTGCAAAACTTTAAATCGTTATAATAATTTTACTCTGTGATAATAGTATGTTAAATTAGTGTATTAATCTCATTTTTTGCGCTAAGCAACTATTCACAACAACATGCTTATTTTTTATTTAAAACATTCATGAAATTCTTTCTTGGTGACAGGGAGACGAAGAGGCCTCATTAGGCCTAACTGTCTCACCTTTTATGGATAGGCGGAACCAACAACTTGCGAAACTGCAAGAGTCGTTTATTAACCATTTAGTGGCTCCTCTGTGTAACGCTTATGGTGAAGCAGGATTACTTCCTGGCCAGTGGGTGGATAGCTCCGATAGCGAGGAAGAAGAAGAAGGTACTTGGAATCTTATTGAAGAAATAAAAATATTTTCGTAAAACATTAAGTGTTTTCATTGTAAATAAAGAATTATGTATATATTTTCATTTCGAAAAGCATAAACAAGCTTAGATTAGTAATAAATCTGGACTAAATGACATCCTTAGTATTTTCGAATATACTAAAACTATGTCAGAACGATAGCTTCCATTGCGTGAATGTGAGTAACTTCAACTGGGAGTTTTCGAAATTCATTTGGCCAATTTGTTCCATTTTATGCCCAAACGTATATAGCATTTGTATGCAATGTATCCATTTTCAAAACTTGTAAAACGGGTGTAAAATAGCAAGGAAAGACGATTCTAGCTCTTCTATTACTTTCAACAGTAAATTAAGAAGAATACTTCAAGTGCCATAGCCACAATCGATGCGTAAGATAATCTCGATATAAGAACGAAACCAAGGGAAGAAGAGAATTTTCAAACTGTAGAAGTTAAAAGAAAGTTGCTTTTGTTGACCATCGTCCATTGTTCCTTTCATTTAAAAGATTTTGTGAAGGTAACAATACACTTTGTCTATCACAGCAATAACCAGATGAATTTTTCTTTAGAGCTTACTATAACGGTGTGGTTAAAAACATACCGAAAATTTTCCAATCGAATCTTGTCAAAATATACCAACTGTTTTATAATCAGTTTCGAAGTTATTTCAAAATCACTTTTTTCATTTTAGTCTTAAAGCCAAATTTTAAGCGTCACACAAGTCAAACGTGAAGCATTAATACTGTAGGGTCTCTGACGTTGTGAAAATCTATTGGCATATTTTGGTGATTTTGACCAGGTAAAGTCACGAATTTAGGGGTTAAAATTATTCAAAAGAATAAAGTATATCGTCATTTCTGATCGTTAATACGTATATTAGGTATGTTTCTGAAGAGCGCGTTGAAAATTAAAGTATTTTTCTGACCTGAACTACTGAATAGAACTGAAAGTTAGTTTTATATAGTGTCCGTTCTTCCTTATTTGTCGCGAGTTTGCGTCCCCGTCACACCAAAATGCTCGCCTTTTCAAGGCGTGGAGACGTTATAATGTGACGGTCAATCCCACTATTTGTTGGTAAAAGAGTAGCTCAAGATTTTGTGGTGGGTGGTGATGACTAACTGCCTTCCATCTTATCTTACACTGCTAAATTAGGGAGGGCTAGCGCAGATAACCCTCGAGTAGCTTTGCGCGAAATTGAAAAAAACAAACAAACATCTTCCTTATTTAGAAAATAAACCCTAATCGTAATTTATTCTTGTATGATTTTGTCGTCATTTCGCTCAACGTTAAGCTCCAATTTTTTATTTCTTTTTAACTGGGAAGACATTATTTATATCAGAAGGTATATTACACTTTCTTCAAATACTGTTTCTTGGGGAAATGTCATTTATTGCGCATATTATTTTCATTTGGCATCACATCATCAGAATATATTGTATCCAAAAAATATAAAAAATACTCTAAGCTGCTGGAACATCAAGCAGATATCTGTGTGCGATCCTAATGAGTGGATGCCAAACCAGTAAGGAATATAGACCCTCCGTAGGCACACGCGCACACAAATTATGTTTTACATTAAGTAACTTCAAATGTTTAGTTCCTCCGGTATTTGTCGTATTTGCTTCTGAAAAAGATATTAACTTCTCACTGCAGTATTGATTAACTATTACATTAAACATTAAAAGGCTGTTAAATTCGGAGTTCTTCTCATTGGTTTGTTTTGAATTTCGCGCAAAGCTATACGAGGGCTATCTGCGCTAGCCGTCCCTTATTTAGCAATGTAAGACTAGAGGGAAGGCAGCTAGTCATCACCACCCACTGCTAACTTTTACCGACGAATAATAGAATTGACCGTCACATTATATTGTACCCACGGCTGAAAGGGCGAGCATTTCCCTTATTATTAATAGTAAAAAAAAATATGCGTGATATGAACGTGTTGAATAATTATTTCAAATCACGCATAACCATTACACTGTTTGTTTGTGAATGATTCAACGATAAACTTTTAAATCTGGATTCTTATTTCCTATGATTTTAATGCTATTAGTTATGTTCATTCACTAATGCTTAATTGTTAACATATCAGACATAAGGTTCAACGTATTCACGTTTTCATTTCGACAGCCGTTTCTGAGGACGCGGACCAGGTAGAAAACTCTGATTTTAAAGATACGGATGTTGAAGTAGTCGCCAGCGACGGTGGCGTTGCTAATGGTTAGTATCTAAAACATATATACTTGAATGTGGCGCCGAATGTTAAATCTAATACAGCGGTCGTATGGAAATAACTTTAAAACGTATGTATGCAATAAATCATAGTAATACCTGATAAAATAATTTGTTTGCTCTTTTGTTGTAATTATTACAAACAGATAAAATAAATGATGATATTATGGTACTTTGCAGACTGTGTGAACATTTTATAGGTATTTTTTTGAACTGTTTAGGTACGTCTAGAAAGCGAAACAGCAAGCTTCAACCGAAACCTAGGAAAGTTCGTTGTCTCCAAACAATTCATTTAGAAGAGAATTACGAATACTGGGTGAATATATTAAAAGAAGAAAGTGATACCCTGAAAGCTACAGAGTCAGCTGCAACCAAAGAAGTGACAAAAGATGCCTCTACAGTGAATGACGAGTGCTCTCTGACGGAAGAAATGGAAACTATTCACGAAGAAGTTACCCGGATCTCACCCAAAGCTAAATCTTAGGTGAGGAAGCACTAAATATTCTCCTATCTCCCATAAGAACGTGTGGTTGCTTTACTTGTATTCACATCCAGAAATTAAATAGGGTGTTGTAAAATGGAAACACTAACTTACCTCTAATTGCAAAACATTTATCCGTTGTTGCTTTTTCTAGCACATATACAAAATTATAAATATATGAAGATAAATTCCAAAATCATTAATCACTTTGTAAGAGTTGACATTAATCAAAACGATTTTTTTAACCTTAGTTCTTGCAAGTGTTAATGACATATCAAGTGCAATATATTTGTAGTTGTCATACATTCTCTTCATTCTCTAAACTTTAATGGTTCTGAGCCGAATGAAGGGTTTCTCCTTTTTTGTTGATATTTTAAAAACAAATTACTAGCCTTCATGGCCAATAAGTGCATATATATAGATAGTAAATTTTACTAAATTTGAATATTTTATAAAAACTGTTACACAGAACCATAGAAAATGAACTGACGTCATTTGACCATATACAAAATTTAACTTTCATCGATGTGCCAGACACTCGTTCAAATAAGTGCATTCGATTCGTTAACCCCGTAGCTGTTACCCACCTTCACTTCATATGGTAGCATTGAATATTTATAATTTATAATTAAGATCTAATAGTATTAAATTAAATCTGTTATATAATTGTTATTTTCTGTATTTTTTTCAATTTATCGTTTTCCTATAAATCTTATTGAAAGCTTTTACTGTAAGAGAAAACTCTTTATTATTAATATGTTTAACGCAATACTATTCCACATAATTTTTAGGAAGGTTTTTAATACCAAACGATAGTTCGTACTAAGTTTTAAATATTCTCGATGAACTGTCTAGTATCTTCTACTATATATTGTAAATGTTGGGTTAACATTATATTAAATACGTAAGTACACTTGTTACATCAAACCGAAATTCAGTATTTTTACGTTTATCTAATTAACATTTTCGTTCGCTTGTATGATAAAGCACACACTTGGTGTGCGAGAAGGTTTTGAGCCTGAGAGATGCAAGAGTTAGATTCTTATTTATAGAAAAACTTGCAGAAACTGGAGAAGGTTTTCTAACCCTGTTGCAATAGGGGAAAATGTGGTAGTCACGTGACCACACGCATTTATTGTGTCCGATTATTTGCACATGCGTTTAAACCGTTATTAGTTACGTATGTATTTACAGAGGTGTCAGAAACGTCTAGAACTATAGGCACTTCAACAAGTTTTACGGGCCATGCTCCATATGTTGTAACTGAACACGAGTTTGGATTAACAGCAGGATTAACTTGACCTTCTAATGCTTTGAAAGCACCATTATCAGTCAAGTACCTGAAATGTAAAAAAGCTGGAAATTACCTATGGTTCCATACGTTTTGGACTCTTTGTACATTTTTATATAGGATTTCATTTTCAATGAAGTTTTCATTTTCAAAATGTCAGTTGAACTTTAGTGTGTGCGCTTTTCCAAGTGGTTTGTCTCAAATGATGGTTACGTTTTATTGGAGAATAAAAGAAAAAAAACCAATAAAATTGAATCTTATAATTAAAAAAAACAACAAGAAAATGTTTCATTTTGATAGTATTAAGAGCGTACGATGGAAATGCGTATCAACCCTAGTGCCAACAATGAAGTGTTCCTCAACCATTCTGTGTGTTCCTCATATTATGTTAAAAAAAAGTTTGTTCATTGTTGCTGTCCGGCTTCTTTAAAAAGTAGTTTTATTAACAAACAATGCTAGCAGTGAAGTGTTCCACAAGCTTTGTGTGTTCCTCATGGTTTGTTTGTTTGTTTGTTTTTTGAATTTCGCACAAAGCTACTCGAGGGCTATCTGTGCTAGCCGTCCCTAATTTAGTTGTGTAAGAGTTGAAGGAAGGCAGCTAGTCATCACCACCCACTACCAACTCTTAGGCTACTTTTTTACCAACGAATAGTGGGATTGACCGTAACATTATAACGCCCCCACGGCTGGGTGGGCGAGCATGTTTGGCGCGACGGAGATGCGAACCCGCGACCCTCAGATTACGAGTTGCACGCCTTAACATGCTTGGCCATGCCGGGCCGTTTCTCATGGTATGTTAAAAGAAAACTTCGTTCATTGTTGCTGTTCTGTTCCTTTAAAAAGTGATCTTATTAACAAACAGTGCTAATAATGAAGGGTTCCACTACCATTCCGTGTACTCCTCACGATATGTTAAAAACTTAGTTTATTATTGCTGCCCGGCTCCTTTAAAAAGTAGTTTTATAAGCAAACACTTTTGGCTTTAAGAATCCTGATCAAATGTTTGAATTCAACTTGGTAAAATCTTAAATTCTTGCTAATAATCGCTTTAAAATTGGAAATAAATTGTTAGCGCAAGTCTCGTTTCCAGTTGTGGTTTTGCACACAGTGACGTTTTGAAATTATTGAGATGCTTTATATAATTCTAATTGTTCTTCTGGTTGTTTATTAAAGGTTAATTTTACAGAAAAAAGAAAACTTTACAGTCAAAGAACTACTCATACGGATTAATTTTGCAGGTTCACATGTTTATAAAAAATATGTACAAATAAATGAAACATAGAACCTGGTGCAGAAAGAGCCCTTTCTGAGCGGCAATCTGAACGTTTTAGTTTTTGCGTTTGCCGCTAAGAAAAATATTGTAACGTAATAGTTGCCAAACAAACCGCCAACGCTAGCGCGTTGAATGTAAATAAATATGGCCAGTGCATACGGAGAAACAGAGGCGGAGTCTGTTTTGACTTTGTGTTCTGAACAGTGTCGAGTAGCGCCATATCAATTCGAACCTACTCTGAACGAACCTAGAACAATTACTTTTGACACAGACCTGACAAGTTCTAGTGATGAGGACAGTTCCACGAGCGAGAGTAGCGGAACTTGATTACGTCAACATGTTCAAGACATAGTCTCATTTCAACTTATCTTGAAATGTTAAATTTGAAAAATGGAATTCTTCAAACTTTTCCATATTTAAAAATGATACAAAAACATCTACAGAATGATCTACCAGCTTTTAAACTTGGAATATACTCTATTTGGGATAGATTTGTCCACTGTCTAGACTAGGAAATAAAGGTTTCACTGACTTTCAGGTGCCACAAATGCAAAACACGCCCATGAATGTGAAATGTGTATGTCTAGTTACATTCTTCAAAAACTTGTACTTTTCAAATTATTATATTATACTAGTTATTGTTTATCGCTTTATACTGCACACATATCTTTAAGTTTATTCTTTTCGTGATGGCAAGGGATGGCTTCAGAGGGGTGGAACCTGTACGCTGCAGGCTGAGATCAGTCCTCAGCTCTACACGAGGAAAGATGGTGAGGATGATCCTGTCTACTACCGATGGTTTTTTCAGTCTCAACCTGCCTGGCGTGAAACTCACTGAATCCACAACAGTGGGATCTGACACAAAACATGAGCGTTCAAAGTGATCTTGACAAAGCTTTGCATGGTGTTGGAATCCAGTTCTTCCTATTGACCATCCACACCCACTGTGGCCATCTTGCAGGTTCCTTCTCCTTGCACGGAAACGAAAAGAAGCTTTTGCCCGATGCCGAACCGTTTTTACAACCATAAGCAACGCAGTAAACCATGTTATCATAAAACAAAGATAAAGTAGCAATATCAAGACAAAAAAATAGTCTTACAAAGTATGTAATCCGAAAAAAGCACCGATAGTTTTACATAAAACACCAGCAGTGAAAGGAACAAAATGGTCGGCCAAACAACGAAGCGTGTTTGGCAACTATTACGTCATAGTTGTAAAACGTAACGGAAACAGCCAAACGACCGAGAGGAACTTGAGTTCGAGGACCCGCATATTTTGTTTCATTTTTTACTCAAAAACTAAAGTGTTTAAAAAATATGGCAACCACACAGGAATTATACCTAACCAAAGTGCAGTTTCTAAGGTAATTATTAAATTTGTTGAAAATTCACCTTTAAATCTACTTAATTTAACTCAAAATAATTTTTCATTGATATTATTTTCATTTCTTTAGAGCACTGCCTGCTGATGAACTGGTCCACCAGAGGACGTCCAAATACTTGGTTCGTTTTGACTAATACTTGGATGTATAAGGTGCGTTACAGTTTTCTCTCCCATTTTGTAACGTGTGTTGTGCCAAACGTTAAGATCCTCATCTGTAATTCTCGAACATTGCTCCAGTTTGACGGGTAAGACCGAGAGATGAGTTGGAGATAGTAGAAAACTGAAAAAAAAACTGTGTGAATGGAGGCAAAAAAAAGTACCATTGTCAGTAAGTTGGGTAGTGGTATTAAGTACCATTGTCAGTAAGTTGGGTAGTGGTATTAAGTACCATTGTCTATAAGTCTTGAAGACTAAGATGTGAGGAAGAAACTTTATACGTCGAATAAGAATAAAAATATGAACTGAACAGAACGTTGTCGTAAATAGATTACTACAATGAGATATGTGTGTATATTGTATCAGGTCAACTTACGTGAATCTCTGATGTTCCTGCTACCCTTATTTCCTTGTTTCGCCATCCTCATAGTTTATCCACGCAGTTTAAATCAGGTGGCTTCACGATAGCTGTCTTGAAATTTGAGAACAGATGTTAGTTCGTCCTACATCCAAATATTTTTCTTACACACGTACTAATTATTGTGGTTTAAGCTCATTTTTAATGTTTTCAGAGTTTTTCATTCGAACAGTAACATATACAAATTTAGTTCACTATATCCCAGAATGCTGAAAAGTATGTTCAGAAATAGTTAATTTTATATCATTGTTTAGACAAATAAGGGTAAAAAAATAAACACCCAAGATGATAATTATCCTTATCTTATAAAAAAAAAATTATCATTTGTGCCTTTATCAAGTGATAAACATGTTTACTTATGGGTGGATAAATATAACAAGTACGGAACAAAGTTCCGTGAAATATATATATATATAGGTATGCTTATATGACAAGATTATCGTACGTGTGGTAATTTTTCCAAAGGGTTTAACTGTTAATGGAGTTGTTGTCAACACATTATTTTAGGTAACTATGGATTATACCTAATTCTCTAATATTATAGTAATTTTTCTTAAGGAACTCCGAGGCTTCTTCAGCCTTACACTTTATAAGAGAAAATACAATATTTAGTTGAGACGGTTTGTATTGGTATTTAGAAACTTGTTTAAAACTAGTAACGACATTTTTACCTCCTTATGTCATCTTCAGTTTAAAGACTTTCTCAAAAGAAGGTCGAAACATTGTGACTTTTTTTAAATACAACCAAAATTTAATGCCTATATCAATCGTTTCTACTAAATATGTACTTTTTGTCGTCAAAAACTAATATTTTACTTGTAACTGTTTGCACGTTGGTTTTAATACAATACACAATACGAAGCTCGTATTTAACGTGACTGGTTCGACAAACCGAAATAGTCATCACATAGTTTCGAATCTGTTGTGACGCATGGGCAATATTACATAAAGTGCCTTGCAAAAATATTCACCCCCTACCAATGATATCACATTATGATGAAATACAAATAAAGTAAACATTTGTAATGAACTTTGTTTTATTCAAAGTTCTAATCATCAAAGTTGACACTGTTAAATATGAAGGAAAATGTACAAATTGAAATTTATTAATTGCGTAAGTATGGACTTCTTTAAGTCAGTTCTTGGTGGAAGCATATTTGATAGCAATTATTGCTGTGAGTCTTTTTGGATAGGTCTTTGCCAGCTTTGCACATCAGAATGCTGTGATTTTTTCCCATTCTTCCTGGCAAAATTCCTTCAATTCTGGCAACTTTGTTGGGGGTCGTTGATGGACTGCAGTCTTCAAGTCTTACAATAAAGTTTTCATTGGATTCAGATCAGGAATTTGACTGTGCAGCTTCAAGACATCCATTTTTTTTTCTTTTAAACCACCCCACCTTTGTTTCGTGTCATTGTCCTGCTGAAATGTGAATTTTCAATCCAGTTTTCGACTCATTGCTGACTCAAGCAGGTTTTCCACTAGAATTCGCCTGTACTTTGCACCATTTATCTTCCCCTTAATCCTGACAAGCTTCCCAGCCCCTGCTGATGAGAAGCATCCCCATAATATGATTGCTGTCACCACAATGCTTGACAGTTGGGATGGAGTTGACTGAGTGGTGTGCTATGTTGTACTTGCGCTAGACGCAAAGCTTTGAATTTAGACCAAAAGAAATCTCAGTTTTATCCCGTCTGAACACAAAACCTCTTACCACATGTTTGTAGTATAATTTACATGCTTTGTCGCAAACTCCTTAAGAGATTTAAGTTGATTCTTTTTTACTAATGATTTCTATTTTGCCACTTGTCCATATAGGTCATATTTGTGTAGGGACCAGGATATAGCCGATATATGCACACTGACTACCATGGAACTTAGTTTGGAGAGACGGCCTTATCTGTAGAGTGACTGGATGGCTTCAAACCATCCAGTCACTCTACAGATAAGGCCGTCTCTCCATTTTGTTTTACCATTTTATCCTTAACATGTTTGGAAAGATCTTTGGTCTTCATGATTGTTTTGTCGCGTCACTATGCGAGTTGTGACTTGAACAGGTGTATTTACTCTGAAGGCAAATTAAACCACTTTGATTACACATGGTCAGAGACCACTACACTAATTTGTGACCTTTGAAACTATACTTTCGCACCTGAGCTGATTTAGGATTGCCGCAGCAACAGAGTTGAATAATCATGTAATTGAGAATATCTAATTTTCTTTAAAAATCTAATGTACGTACATAATACCAGAGTTTTTAGCTTTCTGAGTTTGGAGAAAATTGTGTTGATTATAAATATAAAATTCCATTTAAAAAATGTCATGATTGCAAGATCAGGCGGCAACAAAATGTGGAAAGTTGGCAGAAGGGTGAACACTTTTTCGAGGCACTGCACCATAATAAAACACTTAATGAGAATTCAAAATAATTTTACCTTTTATCTTCAGAGTATTTGAGGTCGTATTAACGTCGAGAATTTGTGTAAGCAGTTATTGCTTAATGAAACACGTTTTTCTGAATTTTGTTTAAAACTTTGCTCCTAGTCACTACCTGCATGTCACAGCATACTATTTATAGAAGGCGCTCTCTAGATTCAATAATTATGTTGACCACGTTGTCGTCGTGTGCAGAGGTTTAACGCGACTCAACAACAAATAAGGCTAAACTGTATCACTAGTACATTGAGAACCTCATATGTGTATTAAGCACAAGGTGAAGTTGATATTTTGTTAACGTGATAAAACTAACACATCAGATTTTTTTTTTTATCTTTAGCACGAAACTTTATTAAATTTATCCACGTGCTAAGTGTCAGTCACATAAATATCTTTTATCAGTCCTCTAGCAAAAGAAGAAAAAGACAGACTTTTACATCTCGTGAAAAAGTTAAAATTAAATTAATTTTAACCAATGTATTTAAAACTGTAATGTAGCAGCATTAGTAGGATAAAATTCAATATTAGTTGCTCATTATGTTAACAGGAACAAATGTTTTTCTTCACTGCATCTGGCTGAACATATATTAGTGACTCATAAGAAAATTAATATAACAGAAACTTGTTTATAACGGAAGAACTGCTAACTTCTATTTCCCGTCATTAGGAGGCAAACATAAGCGAAACCTATTTACACTGACAGAACTACTTACTTCTTCACTTTACGAGGATGCAAACATAACTGAAATCTATATACAATGGTAAAACTGATTACTGTTACTTCCTGTCAGGAGAAAAACGTAACGTCAAATGATTGTGTTCAGTTAGTTACAATCATTACAAATACCATATTTTCGATATTTATCTTAGTAGGTAGCTCGCTTTGCTCGGAAGGTAATAGTAATAACACACACACCTTATTTATTTAGGGATAACTACTACTACATTTTTCTATAATCAAAATCAAACCGTTTTACCTATACTACCAATTTGTCTGTTTGCAGAGGCTGTGATAATTTACCACACGAGAGTAGTTTATAAATATGCTAAAAATTTACATGTTTTCATATTTCGTTCTTGTTTTTAAGGTTAATTATAAATCTATAACTTCGTGTCTCTATTGATCTCGTTCACAAGTTATTAAGCAAAAATAGGCTTATGTAGTTGGTATCATTTTTACTTCCAGAACAATGAACTGTTGGGCTCTTTTAAGGACAAGGGTATTTTAATTATGTAATATCTAGTTTTTTGGTTTTTTAGTTTATTCTTACGATGGATCTAAAGAGCATACCGTTGGTTATTTTTAATCGATAATATCTCGCTAGTATTTCGCGTTTTCCAACAAATCTTATTTACGTGACTGACCAGCAGAAGGCACACATTTTTGTAATAAAGTAACTGAAATCGTTATTAGCGAAACTGGAAGTTTCTGTGAGAGTAACAATCTTATCATATGAGAGTAACAAAACTATCAGTTTTCTGTGTTCATGGAAGTGTATACACATCAGTGTGGACGTGTTCAAGTGTTATTTTTAGTGTACCCGTATGTCAATATTGAGAATCTTTTCTCTGTGTTTGGTTCATAAAACTTAACTTCAATATTAAGCCTAATTTTAGACATCCGTGTTTAAAACTGGTGGCAGCGTGATTCAGTTAGAGGTTTGGATTTATAGCCAGTAGGCTTGCTCGCGACGTTTACTATGCCATTGGGGGTTATTTTACCCAAATTGTTTCAACTTAACCAACTGTACAATGGGTACCAGCGAGTGACTGGGAAATAACCTGCGATGACCTGGCCTCCCATCCAATGTCTGTATGACCATTCTCAGGCGCTTGCGTCTTTTAAACCACAGTTCAACACCGGTTTCCAGGCAGAGAATAAATCTGAATTTGATTATATTACTTTATGTGAAGTTGCATATAAAAGTTACGTTTTACACTTATTGTCGGTATTGTTTGTCACCTGAGGCGTATAAGTTTGTTATGAATGACGCTATATTCGTTTACTTACGAACATCATTCGGAACTTCGCGATCGCCCTATTCATGTTTCGTAATTTTCCCTAAAGGATTAATTAAGCTTACTAGTTGTATGCTTAGTTGTTAATTAACTCCTGTTTAAGTCGTTGAATATTATGAAAATCAGTTTGTTTCATTAAGATGAAGTAATATATTTTCAATGATTTTTTTTTACTCTTTTAACAAAATTTCTCTCAAAAATTGTTTAAATGTAAAAAATACTAAATTAGATTGATCCCAATAAAGCCAGTTTTTATTGACAAATAAAATAGTCGCACGAATAATATTAATGTTTTTATTTTTTATAAGTACTTCTAGTAAGAACATGACGTCCTGGAGATTAAGAAATTGCGATGCAATTAACATAATGATTTAAAGTCGAAATCTGACATCATGTGTTTCACTGTCAAATTTTATATCGCATATTATACTCATATTTATTACTCCCAACTATAAGTTTGCAGGCTTGCAACCCTAAATTTCGGGTTTCGAATAGCTTTGTGTTTAATAAAAACCAAATTAAACCTTGTATTTATTAACTCGTAAAAACGTAAATTGTATCTTACTAATGTAGTGAAAAATGAACCTACAAAAATGGCTAGTAATGTAAGTAATTTAATATAATATGGTTAAAAGAAGTGCATAGAAAACATATTACTGCAAACAACATAATAAAATATTTTAAATTCTCTATGATAGAAATCGCTTCCATAATTTATTTTAGTATTTCTCAGTTAATTCTCCAATTACATATGGTTTCCAGAAAATTCCTTGACCTTTCGGTTTGGTTACTGTTTTAATACATTTCTTTAACATCTTAACGCCCTAATATTGCGTGTATTATTTGATCGTGAACATATTATGAATAATTTTCGAATTAATATATGCAACAGATTATGTTTCAGGTTGCTTGTTCTGCAACTCGTAATATCAAATATTTCTGGCTCTTCATTTTACGAAAAAAAAATAGAATCTAACTTGCACCTTACATGAAACAAAAAAATACTTCCTTGATATTCGACAAGCTTTCCATAAGATAAAGCTGGTAACCTGACCGATAGTTGTGTTCTTCTCATGAAATATCCCCTCTGATGCCTAAGCATATACCCTTTTGTAATAAGTAAATAACAAAAAAGCTTCAAATTGCATATGTAAATCGGGGTCTCAAAAATGGCTGCGAAGAACCAAAATTGGTCTTAACTTTAAAAGAATGTGCGTTTGTGCTTTGAATACGCCGTTCTGAGAAAGGTTGTAGAAGCATCCACGCCCACCTAATTTTGGACTGTTTGTTCCTCATATTTGTAAATATTTAACATTTTAGTATCTGGTGTTATAAACATAAGGAAGGTAGTGAAGGAGAGAGATTGTACGCTTGCAAAAAGATTGAAGGGGGGGGGGTGATAACGACGAATGTTGGGAAACCCTGATACAGTATAATATATACATATGTAAATATGTAATAGAAACCACTTTAGCAGGTGCCTTATGGCAAATTGTAGGCGAAACAAATTCAAATGCAAAGAGTACTAAAGAATGGAAAAAAAGTAAGATCAAAAGATATTGGAAGTTAACAAATATAGAATAAAATTAAAATTACTGTACACTTGATATTTAAATATTGACGTTGTATATGGTTATAGCATTTTTATCATTCTGCACATAGTCAGTCTTTATAACATCCGCTCCGTTCACATATTTTCAGTACTCGTGCGATTAGAAGTTTAGTCTGTGATATACCTTGTATATTTCAAACATAACTGTTTACGTTGTCAAATGTCCTTGCAGTATTATTATAAGCAGAAGTCTTTTCATTTCAGGATTCTTTTGTTCTGTTTTCAGAAGATAGACCAATGTTCTGTCGAAACATATATTTTACTCCAAATATAAACCACTTCATTATGCTTATGAATCGTTGTTTGCCAAATTGTTATGGGATCTTTTTGTTAGTCTCCATTGTAACTCTCTTAAGTGTCGGCTGGATTAACATGAAAAGGTTTTAAATCTCTTTTGTTCGTGACTATTATTTATACATCTGTTGTTGATGGAAGTCATTGTTCCATTTTGTCATAGTAATTATTTATCAAATAACTATATTTGATCTCCTCGCATATTAGAAACTTTTTTATTATCGATTAATGTTTCTCGAGCCCCTGCCTATGACAATAATTATACGCTGTTAATAATACCAGATCACTTTGAATTGTGGTATTTTTCCGACATAAGTTAGTTCGTTAAAACATAATCTCATAAAAACTTGACAATAAAGTCAATTTTATCTCGTAAATGTCTAGAAGAGACATGTTTTGTTTCAGGATAAATACGAAGTAACGCAATAGGCTATCCGTGCTCTACCCACTACGAGTATCAAAACCCGGTTTATAGCGTTATATCTATCTGCCATTAGGGGGCAAAAAATACCACGATTTCAGCGGGGAATCAGTTTTCTGTGAGCCTTTGGAAGATTTTTCACATTGAAATAATTCTAAAACTGCCTTTAATTTCAATCTGTTATGATTATTTAAAAATTATTTGAGTTTCTAGAAATAATTTTAAAACGGATACTGAGAACTAATGTTGTTGCAAAAGCGAAAAGAATACCAAAAATTAGATGTATTTTAATTAATAAAATATTAAATAAAAGTGAACATTTTCTTTAAAAGCGTTTTTTTTCTTGGAAGTACTACACGGGAAAAAGTGTTCGAACGTACTTTTGAGTCATACGCACTCGTATCAAAATTATTTAATGAGCAGAACTAAAAAGTTTAAAGGGGTGCCCTCTATTGAAAAAATAAGATTTTAAGACTCCAATTTTTTATTAACAAGTTTAAAAATTTTCATCAATCAATATATAACCAAACTCTCACTTAGTCTTAGTGAGAGTCGTGTTCTTGTTGTGAAGAGAATACTTTTATTTAAAATTGTGTTCTGTTATCAAGAAATGGTTGTTGCATATGCCATAGTTATTCTAAATCTTTACTCACATTTTTTTATTAAATTGTATTTGTGATGCGATTCAATAGATAGCGGTATATTTAATAAGCTGCAATCATCACTTTTGGCATTCAGATCGTTGTATTTTAGCACAAGAGATGGCACCATTGTATTTATTAGTCGGCACGTACATGCACAGATAGCCACGCCGTTGCTTCAGAATATTAAAATTGTGATATGGCTGATGTAGGCACCATTGTGTGCTTAGTATGTATTTTTCATACTTTATCGGAAACAGAACAACTCATAGCTTTAAAGTAGTCGCTTGCTTTCTTGCTTGTTTTTCCAAATATAACTTACCTCGTTTTTAATTGTCCCCCGTTAGGATAGCGTTAAGTCTACGGACGTATAGTGCTAAAATACGGAATATCAGTAGATATCCCAATGAGTAATTTTAGTATATATATTAACCTCGGTATTATAGGTGCGTTCATTGGTTAACCTCGTATCTTCTTCGGTATTTTTAGTACGTTCATTGATGTACCTCACGTGTTCGTCATTACTTTTTATGACGTATACTGATTATCACTCTTTTAATTCGTTACTTAGTAGACAGTGAAATATAATTAGATCCCTCCCACAAGCTTATGATGGCTTGTTAGTTGTAGTATTCGACTTGTAACATAAAGGTTGCGGGTTCGAATCTCATTTATCGAACATGCTCATCATTTAAGCTATGGGGGCGTTATAATATGGTGGTCAATTTCCTATTCATTGGTAAAGGAGTAGCCCAAGAGTTACGTGTGAATGTTGCTGCTTAGCTATCTTCTCTCTAGTTTTATCACTTCTAAGTTAAGAACAGATAGCCCTCGAGAAGCTTTGTTCGAAATTCCAACCAAACAACCATCCTACTCAAAATTATATTCATTTAATCTATATTTATCATTTAAGAATGAATTAAAGCTCCATTTAAAACCTTGGTTAGTTAAAGCTGATCCAGTCATACTTAAGTTATTAGTATCTTTTCAGTGTTTCAACTGGCGTAATTATTTAATCATCTATGAAACTTTAAAATTTTAAATTTGACATCAGTATTTTTAATGTTTCTGAACTCAATGAGATTGTTTTTACAGGTGATAGCAACGCTAAGCTTCCTTATCGTTTTTTTTATTGTCATTAAAGTAATTTCAATCCCTGAATGTATGATCTCATTAGAAATGTACTTAACAAAATACAAAAGTCCTGACATAATACTCTTTTAATCGTCCGAAGAGTCGAAGGTTAATCAGGTAAGTTAATTACTTTGTTTTAATGAACTGATTTAAATGTTAAACCTAATTGTTCTCGAGCTCAGTAAATCTAGGTTCTATTCTGTACATTTAGAAGTGTTTTTAATGCAAGCTGTCATTTAATTACACTCCAGAAGAAAGTTCTTTATTTTAGTATTTATTTTTTTACTTTAAGAATTTCCACAATAATTTTGAATTTAGATGTTTAATTTTTTTTAGTAGTTTAGTTTCATTGAAAGAAGTAAAAGTTTCAATTAAACTAATACACTTATTCTTCCACCTCAATCGTTAAACATTTTAGATACTGCGTGTTATTTTTCTAGAAATTTCTAAATGTGATTTGCTGTGACATTACCTCGACCATTCTTATTTTTTCCTTATGCTTAATGGAACTAACAAAGATTTTGTGTGTGTGTGTGTGTGTGTGTGTGAATTAGCTAATACAGTGTGTCTGAAGTAACTCTAGAAAACTTTGCAGTTTACGAATGCCATAATATTCAACTTTAAACTTTAGCAAATTAACCTTGCTTCTAGTTTAATGCACTTTGTACTGGAAATTTTAGTCAAATCTTCCTTATTTTGAAAATTAGTTTTCGTTCCTTCATTCACTGGAGTAGTTGACTAATTTGAAACGTGATGTCACTGTTATTCTTTATAATGCGAAGTGAAAATAAAATACGTTTGATCTCCAGATTGATGAAAATCAGCGGGTACGTTGAGATATGTCTTAAAACTTATGTTTGTGGCAAAGAAAATTAAATATAACCAGACTTTATAATTTCTAGTGTTGATTCCTGTAGTTAGAAATTATCCATAAGCACCGTAATTCGTGTTCCTGGTGATTATTCAATACATTATAACAACCACAAGATGTATATACTTTTGCTTATTCTGTATTTTGAATCATCGTAATTTATTTTTAAATCAAATTATTAGTTTTTAAACTAAGCTGTTGTAGCTAATATCAACTTGATTTTTAAAATATTAAAAACTAGTAAAAACAAGTTTTCTTCACCAAGGTAGACTTTAGTTTGATTTGTAATTGTAATTTGTACTTACTTGTACTTAGACATGTATCGTAGTATTTAAACTAGAAGGGAAATAATACACAGCGGCGGCATGTCAGTTCAGCACTATGTTCTATCAGATAATCCACTATTTATAATTTATTAATTTTTAAAATAGCGAAGAAGAGGATAAGTATTTTATTGATTTATTTATAGCCATGTTCAACTATCTCTCAGGGATATTATTAAAAGAGAATTGAAATGAGTAGCATTGTTAGATAATTAACAACTGAAGAATATTATTGTCCTGTTTATTCGCTATTTTTAATCTATTGTTCTTAAGTCACTCTTAATCTAAATAATAGTTGTTGCTAAAAAAAATATCTAATAGTATATCCCTATCGTGGTATACTATCTGGGTTATTTCTAGTAGTTTAATGTTTTTACTGTGTTTTTTAATTAGATAAATGTATATTTCATTAGATGATACGCTTTAGGTTATTCTAGAACCTATTTCATATTCTTTAATACATTTTAATTTCTATCAAAACTATTTTTGTATTATTCGTGATTCCTCTATTCGATCGTTTTTACAGTTCTATATTACTTTTTATTCTAATTTATCAAAAAGTTCAAAATTTTTGTTTTAAAGTGCCAACTGGTAAAATGAATGATATTATGTGTTAGACTTTTTGGCCCCCGCTAGTACAGCGGTATGTCTCCAGATTTACAACGCTAAAATCAGGGGTTCGGTTCCCTCGGTGGGCTGAGCAGATAGCCCTTTGTGGCTTTGCTATACGAAAAAACACAAACATTAGACTTTTTACCAGATTTTCTAATTATGATAGATCCTTAATTAAGATATGTAGTAATTAAATTAATTCAGTGTTTAAATTGCAGTAATTGCACAGATGCTACCTTTCCTTGCATGCTTTCAAGTTAGTTTTAACGGCTTAAGATTTTCTCAAATTATACTTGTTTATACGGTTTTAAAAAAGTACAATATAAATGTGTAATGTATGTTATCCATTGAAACTAAATTTTAAAATCTAATTTTTACTTATTTTTATTTATATCTACTAAAGGATATATTAATATGGTTAATATATATATATATATAAAATTACCTCCTTTCAACTACATTTTGATTCTATTTAATAAACGTATCTGTAAGAAACAGCTCAGCTCCATACCGAAAATTATAACTACATTTATGCTAGTTAGTAAACAATTTATTTATCTTTTTTCAGTAAAATGTCTGAAATGAAGTAAAATTTATGAAGTCTCTATATACCTTGCCAATTTCAATATATAACATTTAATGTATTGTCATTTTAAATTCTGGTGAAATCATTATTAAAATTTATAACGTTTCTGATACGAAAAATAAATATTTCAATTTTACTACGTATTTAAAGTAATTGGTAATTAACGGATAATAGTGATGCAAGTAGAAGCCCGATTATTATTTTATTGGAACCTTTAATCTTTACCCTTTTTAACATTTCTGCTTCAAGTTTATTTGTATATAAAACTAAAATATAAGTGTACAATGTACAGACTTGTCGCCAACAATCTCATGACTGGTACCTTATAAATTAGATGTTCTAATTACGAGGGTAGTATGGTGATGGTTCCTTCCAAAACAAGGTATTCTTCTGACCTCAAATAAGTGCACTGGAGATAAAATGCTTAAGGTGAGCATTTTTTAGTTGAAGGGGTTATGTATGACCTGATAGTCTCAACTTGAAGGCGCCCTAGATATAACATGCATTTGAGAAATTATCAACTGATGAAGAATGTCTTGACAAGTAAAAACTGTTGATGGGTTGCTTGAAATTTTAGTAGTCTTGTAATTGTGTATACATAATGTATGCATTTCTATAAGAATACGTGAAAATAAATCCTTTTGTATGTGTGTGTGTGTATTGAAACCATGGAAATAAGATTTATAAATCCAACTTATTACGTGTGTAGCAGTGTTTGTATGTAGTTCAGATATATATTCGTATCAATCTACCTTCTATAGTTCTATGTTCTTCCTCATGTATAACTTAAGTTTTAGGTGTTATACAGTTTCAAAAAATTTCTGACATGAAGTTAATGGAAAACCCCTGAAAGAAAGGTCATAATTAATGAAACTGTTGTATGATAAGCTGTGTAAAAACTTTAGAATCTATCCAGAATTGCAATCATATCAGAGTTGAAATACACATGTTATATTAATCGTATTTATACCTCGTTTTGATTTTAAAATGTGATGTAAATCTAAAAATATGAAAGGGTATATGTTATACACAAGGTGCTACTCGAATATTGTAGAATAGTGTTATGATTACAACTGTATAGAATGTTCAAATGTGACAGGATAGCGAATTATTATTTTTTCCATTTGGTATCTGATCGTCTGTTATGGTTATTATAATTTAGTTCGTTTTCACCAAATTCCATTTGTTTTCAAATTTCCATTTTCGTTAAACGTACTGAACAAATGCTCGTGGTTATTTTGACATTTATAATGGCATATCCAGAATTATCAGAGTAAGGAAGGTGAGATCCAAGTGAAATTGCTTCACACATGCTAGCGTTAATGATACGTAACGAGGTAGACTTCAGAGAGCGTATTTGAAGATTCAGTAAATTAGAAGAAGAAAAAAAAATCATCTCCAATCTTCAGCAGCGATTAACTCTAAAATTGTATTTTAATGGAATCTTTATAATAAAAAGTTGAGACCAGTATTTAAAAACTTTCTGTTTACTATTGTCAAATAGAAAATAAAAAAAGACGCGTAGGGAGTTTCTCGGCAACTAGACCCCTCCCCTCATCTGGATATGCTATCGATTTCGAAGTGATTGAAATAACTGAATGTGTTGTTGTTGTTGTTTTACTTTATTCCAGTGCAGTTTGCTCTATTTAATACGCATGAGAAAATAAAATGTATTAAAAATCAACAAAATGTGAAAAATAAAATATAATTTGTTGACATGTGACCCGTTTACGTTGTTTTTTTTCTGTGGAAGGTAACGAACATTCAAAGAAACGGCGAAATAAATTAGTTATATACATAGTCAGATACATGTATTTATTTAGCTTTAAATTAAATATTTATTTATGAAAATTCCATTCGTGGCAGCCATTTTTTTCCAATAATTGATGAAGCAATGAATTTTATAAACGGTGTTTGACTTTAACTTTTGAAAAACAAAGATAATTGAAGAACTTTTGGATTTGTAGACGTTAAACTATCTGTAAGTAGTAATAAGAGTGGAAAATGTTGATAAATAGAACATTATCAAATTATTTTTTTGTTATTTTAAAGAGATGTTTGGTTAAGTGAAATAAATGCTTTTGACTACAAAAGTATATACAGTTTTGCGGGATGGATTAACTGAAACATGGGCGAAGATGTAGGTCACGAATTCGAATTAATTTGTTGATTATAATCTTCAGTTTAAGGTGAGTGCTAATTCTAGATTGTTGAAAAACGTTTTTTTAACTAGTGGTTCGGGTTTCCAAACTTTTAAGATAAAATTAATCTTGCATTCGTGGAATTATCATAGTGTCACTTTAGGCCTATCGTAACAGACTCCAAACTTTAGATCACAATACTGCTGGACTTAAAATTTGTCAAATCAGTTAATGGCAGGTTTGAGGGACAATGTCTGAGGTGCTTAAGAATGGAAAAATGTAAAAAGATGAGAGAGTTAAAAAGTTCCTAAAAAGAAAAAAACAAATATTTATATAAAATCAAACGAATAGAGAAGTGACAGGAAATACAAACAATCCATTAAGATAAGATGCCAGTTAAAAGCAACTACACAGCGATATAGTCGCAGAGAATGGTCCATTCAGGAATGAAAACTTGCACGAGAGAATCCAGGTGAAGCTATGTTTGAGGAAAAAATATGTAAAGGATTATTTCATATAACATGGTATTCAAAATAGAGAGATGTTATTTAAGGATAGGAATCATAATAAAACGTAGACAGTTGAGTACTAATATGAGACAAGACGTTGCAGTTTAACTACTTATGTGACTGGGCTACATCGTTTACAAGATAAGGCTTATCCTGCATATGGGTTTGATAAATCATGAGGATATCTTCTTTGACAAGTTTATGGAAAGACTACTCAGTGAAACAATATGGAACAAAATGGTAGTAAAGTTAAACTGATTACAAGAGAGAGAAAAAAAGCGTCTAGTAGTATGAAATTAATTAGTTAAATATGTATCTTGTCCATTGAATTGCTGCTGGAAGTGCTACAAAGAAGTATTAGTTCCTCTGTTTTAATAAACATTCATTACACTTCATGCGGCTGCTAATCACACAAAGTGAATAAAGAAAAATAATTAAATATACAAACATTTTTAACGTATATTTAACTCACGTAAATGTATTTTATTCCACTTAAAATATTTAACATTTACGTTGAATTGCTACCTCTTCTAGAAAATGTCATTCTACCAAGTAGATGCTCTCAAAGTTGAGTTAGTAAAGGCAAAATCTGTACAATAGTCCTTCGTCACTGCACACAGTGATTTTTGTTAATTCACCTAGAAGTAAAAAGTTAGTGTACTGTTCATAGAGAATGATTCTATTATGTTAAACTGCAATGTGCCCCAGCTTTGTTTCTCGTGATCCACACTCCAACATTGCAGTAACATTGCACAACAAAATTTTTGCTTCTTGAACACTGTTGGGTGTTCCTTGTAGATTTTTGGCTGCTGATCATGAAAATCGCATCCAAATTTGCACATCACGTACCGTTTCATTGAAATCTTCAGTTTTGTCATGTTTGTTCTCATATTTGTATCCAAAATTTTTCGTTTCTGTAAGAGACCTTTGAACAATGTTTTGTGCAGTCTCGGCATGAAATCAGGCCAGGTTGGAAGCTGTTCTGTAGTAGTATGCAACCCGGGCAGGCCGGAGCCAACTTGACACTGTCTCAGCAGGCTATAAAAGTGGCTTGCATACACAGATGCTACTCATTGGATTAATATAATACAACTTATAGTGTGTACGTATTGTTTCAGAATATAGCATTGTCTCAGTAGCACTGTAACAACTAAGTTAGATGTTTTACAGGACGATTAATGTCGGTCAATATGTCTCGTCAATGTTGTAACAGCCGCTATACATTCAGCTATATTTGTGGCGAGTATACGCTTGTTCATCAGAGAGGCTCAATGACTGCTCTTGTGAAGAAACCATAACATCTGTACTTCAGCTGTAAAATTGGTGATCAAGACCAGGAATGGGCGCCTCATATTTGTTGTGCGACATGTGCTGTCTGTTTGAGAGCTTGGCTCAGAGGCACTCGAAAAACAATGACGTTTGCTGTCCCGATGATATGGCGAGAACAGAAAGACCATGTGACGTACCGTTACTTCTGTTTGACTGATGTGTCTGGTTTCTCTGCCAAAAACAAGTCAATTGAATACCCTAATCTGCTTTCAGCAATGAGACCCGTGCTACATAATGACAGTCTTCCAATACCAAAACAACCAGAGGAATGGACCTTAGACGAACCAGATGAAGAAACTGTAATGCAGGGAACTGGCAGTGACATTGATCCAGATTTTTGAACCGTGCTCCTCAGGCGATCCACATCTGATAACACAGTCAGAATTAAACGATCTGCTTAGAGATTTGGGTCTGTCAAAAGCAAAAGCCGAATTGCTGGGTTCTAGACTGCAGGAATGGTGTTTGCTCTCACCAGGTACGAAAATTTGTTTTTCGAAGCTGCCAACATGATATAACCAAATTCTTTGCACAAGTTGACAGTCTGTTTGTGTTGACATCGAAGGATTGTTCTCTGCTTTGGGTTATGACCATGACCCGCAAGAGTGGCGTCTCTTTATTGATTAATCAATGTTAAGCCTCAAAGCTGTTCTGTTACACAATGACAACGTTCACCCTTTAATACCTGTTGGCTATGTAGCACACATGAAAGAAACCTATAAGAACATGGAAATGTTGCTGAAGCACATCCAATATAGCAAGAACTGGAATATCTGTGGAGCTCTGAAAGTTGTTGCTCTGTTACTGGGACTGCAGCTTCATCTGTGAATGGGACAGTCGTGCCAAATAGTCACATTTTTCTAGACAGAGCTGGCCACTTCATAAAAAGTAAGTTCCAGGGCAGAAAAATGTGGCGCATGAACCGCTTGTCGACCTGGCAAATATCTTTTTGCCTCCTCTTCACATAAAGTTGGGACTTAAGAATTTCGTGAAAGCAATGAACAAAGAAGGCGAAGGTTTTCGTTATTTAAGACAGATGTTCCCAAGAATAACTGAGGCCAAGATCAAAGAGGGCATTTTTGTTGGCCTTCAGATCAGATATGTTATAGAGTGACAAGTGGTTAGAAGATCTGTTTAGTTGGACTAGAAAAGATTGCCTGGAAAGTCTTCAGAAACGTTGTTGACAATTTTCTTGGCAATTACAGAGCCCCACATTACATTCAGCTGGTAGACAAACCTCTCAAAGCATACAAAACAATGAAGTGCAACATGTCACTCAAGATTCATTTCCTCCACTCACACTTGGACTTCTTCTCCGCAAATGTCGGTGCTGTCAGTGACGAACACGGTGAAAGGTTTCACTAGGACATTGCTACAATGGAAAAAAACGATATCAGGGCAACTGGAATCCGTCAATGTTTGCTGACTACTGTTGGACACTGCAACGTGATGCACTGGACATTGAATACAAACGAAAATCAGGAGCAAAACACTTTTAATTATGCTGAATATAATAGTGTATTAGAAACATAAACGCAATTAAATACATTATTGCTGGTAGACAGTTAACTGTCTATTTCTTAGAGTTCCTACGTGATGAAGCAAAACCAAAACTATATTTGTGCATACCCACCTGGTACATGTCACAATCAGCAAAAATGTTTCAGGAAGCAAAACTTTTTTTAAAAAATGTTGTGCAGTGTAACCTATAATAATGTGGGAGTGGTGGACTTTTTATGTACGTGGTATTTATCAGTTTAATGTTTAGGCCTCAGTTTCTTCTTCTCCTTCTGCTGGATAATCAAGGTCATCCTCCTGAGAGCATGATCTTTTTTGATCCCATGAGCACCTGTCTGGACGGAATTTCTTAATGTTTATGGAAAATACATTAACCAATTATTGTTCAGAACTCCTATTCCTAGCCATTTCTGCCATAACAAGGCACACTGGTATCCTATTGAAATAGAGTTGCCATTCTTGAGATGGGCACACACCATCAAATAAGACTTAAAGATACGTTTCTATCTAAAACAAATTACGTTCTAGTTGTAACAATTGAAGCAATTTTGTAAACAATCTTCATGAAGATACTGATGAAGAGAATCTTCTAACCCACGAATCCTAGTTCTTAAACCCATACATTGATATGTATATATATATATATATATATATTGACATATGTACTATTATATCTATTTTAATATTTAAGTTGAATTTATATTTAGGAATGTATGTGACTTGTAATGTGAAATTCCCTGTTAAGCACTAAAATAATTATAGAATATTCTCCTGCATAAGAATCAATGTGTGTGTGTGTACGTAAACAACTGTATCCTCAGTATTGCTATGCAGGCTGAAATTTTTAGAAACCCTCCTCATGCCTATAAATTTAACCAACACAACACTCCAAGAGAGTATCTAATCTATATATTATCGGTTTGCTATAGTTGGTGTACTGTGAACCTCGGAAGCTATAACTGTGATTAACGCTTATTAATTGAAAACATCAGATATTTGACTAGGAGCATTTATAGAATTTCGAACATTAGAAACCATTTAACTTCAGTGGATCCACTCTGGACATTGGTATTTTTACGAATATGTTATACAACTTCAAAGACCCATAACTTCACGCGTAATAAGCGAAGAACTCGAAATTAACTTGCCCATTGTGAACCCTTGTTAAGACGGTAAGAAAGTTACAGAATAGAAAGACTCAATATTGTTTGTCTGTAAAACCTTTGTACATAAATCATTATTTGTAATAACCGACATTGTAAATTATATTGTTTGTATATCAAAATATATTTGCATCAAAAATGAAAACTGTGTATCGGTATTGTAGGCAAATGTCATAAATTGGATACACAGATATTTATGTAACTTCTAAATCTCAATTATGAGTTAATTAAATTCTAGGCTGTTTGAAACTGTAATACAAAACAATATATACATTTGAGCCTTTAAGATTATTTCTACAGTTGTGTGCAAGATGGAAAATTAAAGCTGTGTTTGCAATGTTTAATAATGGTAGTAGTTTGAAACTGATACATCTTCAGTAACTATTCTGAGGTTTATACAACTAAATATTTAAATTATACACAGCACAATGTTCACAGAAAGCACGTATGGTTAGAAATTCGTAATTTAACATCTATCATATACTAAACAGTAATATCTCAATATTCACTGTTCATACAGTTATGTATTTATTTTGTGTTTCATACTAACTTTCTCCACTTTTTTGTTAAGTATTATCTAGCCTTAATTGTTGAACACGATTTATGGAACAAAACTTCAGAAAGAAAACGTATGCATGACCAGTTCATGTGATGATTAATTTAAATTTAATATTACCACGTAAAAAAAAGGAAGTACCACACAAGTAAAGAGGTAGGTATCCCAAAGTTTTTATTTGTTGAAATAAAAACGTCATAGAATAACTATTGTTACAAGTGTCTAATTTATCTATTTTCTACTGTACAAATAAGATATACTTCTACATCTGTGGATTATAGGCCTAACCATATAAATAATTTCAGAGTTGGTAATAAACTCATTATAATCATGGTATGAATTGTTTATTCAGAAAATTAGAAATAAATATTGTAGTGTGTACAATAACAGCATTTTTACCATTTGTTTTCTAATGTAATTCTGTATAAAAGTTTAAAATACTGTAAACAAACTGTACACACATACATACTTTAGGTTAAATACAGATTTCCTGTATGAATTGTTAAAACTTTTATTTCCATTTGTCTTCTTTAAACCTTCACTAGACTCCTTTTCTATATCAGTCTAACTAAACCAGTAACTGTGGTTTATATGTAAATGTACTTTACATACTGATAGAAACATTGCATGTCAGTACTGTATAAAGTAAGTTGTAGTTTAATGTTTATATGATTTAAAGTACATGGTAGATGATCACTTCCTCGTGACTGTAAGTTACAATAAATGAAGTAGTAAACATGGAACTCACTTCAAAACTTGTAAAACATTCCAATATATGTAAGTGTAAAATTTATCTGTACAAGTTTTTATAACAGTTATTTTCTGTAGAAGAATTCCTAAGTGTTGAAACACTCAAACACATTAAATTAATGAATTAGTTAAATGTTTATGTTAATGCTTTTCACCACAAGTACAAAATATAATTAACTTTGAGCTAGAGTACACCTGTCAGTGCTGTTAACTTCAGTACACCTGTCAGTGCTTGCAGCTGCTGTTAATAACTTCAGTACACATGACATTAAAATAAACTCTTAAGATTCAACTGCATACAAAATTTAATGGCATTGACATTATGTGATTTAAATAAAAAATGATTGCTTGGAAGAATATCTTGTATGTTCAAAGATTTCTTTTACTGGTGTTACTAATTTGCCCGAAACTTTCGTATCACAAACTGTTCCAATTTGTTTCAGAGTTTCCTGCAACAATAAATATTTAAAGTTATTTCTACTAAAGTATTTTATTTAATGTAGTAGATAATTCATAGAAAAAATGTATATTTCAGTGTTGTAATTTGTATAATTACCACACTGTTAAAATATTTAAGAAGCACACCCTTATACAAGATTCCTGGCAAAGTTATTCTTAAAAAAACTTGTGGGATTCCAAGTAAGTGCATTTTTAAAGTTTCCCACTTTTCATAATAAAATAATACTAGCATGGAGAAATTTGTTGGTCATTATTCCTTTATTAATATATAGTAATGTTTTTTCTTAAATGGAATTTGTCAGTTAAAAACAAGTCCACACATTTTGTTTTAAACATTAACAAGGGTCATAAACTGTTAAACAAACTTATAATGTTATACAATTGTTAGAAATATAGACTGTTCTCTGATATTTTTTATCAAGTTTCAATTCATAATTGAAAAGTTAAAATATTTTGATTGAAATTTAAGGAACACAAAAAATCATTCTGTATGTAATATTATATAAATACAGCTAGGTTTTAAAAGTAATTTTAATCATTTTTGAATATTTTCTATTTTTGAAGTCCGTACATTGATAGAAGTGTGTAAACAAACTGTCTATATTTGATTTAATTTGCTGTGATTATGGAGGGCTAAATTTGAAAATACTGCTTGTAAAAGTTAGTAATTAAAACTGAAAATTACTACACTTACCTCACAATTAACTAAAGTAGAATAATCACCATTCACCTCCTCCTTTTTGCATGATGAAAGGAATAGTTGCACTCCTATTATTAATTTAAAAAAAAACATTTTGTTTAGTGTTGTTAAATTAACTTGTGGTAATACTAACACTCCTGTCAATGGGATTTGTTATAAAAAATGTGATCACTTTTAAATAGTAAGAAAACAAAAATGCAGCTCATCCTAGACTTTATTAGTCAACACATGTACGGAGATAGGGTAATGTACTACCTTGGATCTGTGCAGTTTTAGCAGTAGTCTTTAAATCCATGCAAAGTTGGGAGAGGGCAATGTCAGCCTTCTGTTTCACTCTCTCACACGCTACTAGCTCAGCCTCACTATGGAATTTGGATGGTTGCATTTCAAGGAAATTCATGAGTAATTCTATACCTCCACTGGTGATAATCTCCTGCTGGCAGTCACAGGATACCGCCATGGTGGCCATTATTGTTGCTACCTGATGAAATAATATTAGTTTTAATGAAGAATAAATTTGTTGATGAACATTTCAGTGATCAAAATATTAAACAATAATTCTCTTGTGTGTGTGTGTGTGTGTTATAAACATTGTTGATAATACTTTAAAAACGTATGCAGCGTTTAATTTTTTTTTGTAAAAATTACATTTCCTCAACACTGAAATGTGAAAATATACGTTCTAAATGATATAATAATTTTCAACATTAATGTATTAGATTTTCTTACCTGATCTTTAATAAAAACCGAGTTATGCACATCACTATGGTAACAGGCTGAAACGAGGACTTTTAAAGATTTGTATTTTCTCAATACAGTACACACTGAAGTATGAAGTAATGATAAATTAGCAAGAGCTGCAGTAGCCAGTAGAATGATTTCTTTGTTAGTTGCCCTCGAAGCTAATTCTATATAAAGAAAAGTCATAAATTAATCATTATTTTCCCATTAGTTTTGAAATACATACAACTTATTTCAGGGCATTTAACATAACGTGTTATATTATTGAACGAGTTCTTCTGAATTACTTGGCATAAATTAATGCAAACAGCAAACAATAATAAGATTAATTTATTTCTTCAATAAGTGAATAACGTTTGTTATACTTACAAGGTCATGTTTAGTTGCAGGCCTAACTTCAAATAAAACGATTCAGGTAACGTAGGTAAATAAGTAACAATTAACATCTGCAAAAGCTTGCATAATTTTAATCACAGATGCACTAACCCTAGTTGTCAAACTCGCGTCATTCACTCGATGATTCTCATATTTATATCGTACAACTTTTATTTACTGTGCAAAAATTATAAATCATTGCTTCATACGCTATCTACCTAACAAAAACTTAAATAAAAATATTACAACAACAGCTTAAGACAACAGTAAGAATGTACTAAATACACAAATTAAAACATTTGAATATTTATCCACAATAATAGGAAAACGTTATTTGCAGCTTACCTGTTAAAGAGTGTACAAGTTTCTCCATATTTTTAATAAACTCAGATAGGTTTGAAATACTGCTGACCATCAAGGGAGAAGTTATTTGAGTTATTAATCCAGCCACCTCACCTCGTAGTTCAAGGCTTAAAAAGTTGTCACAAAGGATGTTGGTAATAATTTTAATTCCTTTGGCCTAAAAAGTGTTTTATTCAAAATATTTGGATAATTTCTAGACATTGTATTTGAAACAGTTATTTACAAACACGGATTTCATTGTTGTTTCATTATTATTATTGTTATGTAAGGATAGTTTAGTGCAATATATTTTGTTTTTACATTCAGGACCGGCGAAAGGGATTTAGATTTTAGGTGCACTCTACCGGGGTCTGTCAAAAATTAATCAAAAGAGTCCTGCACCATGAAATCTGTAAAATGGGACTCAAAAAATGTTTGTCTAGGACCTGCGTCCTTTAAATACCCAGGAGCACAAGTCGGCTTTCGACGGCCCTGTTTACATGTGAAAATTAATACATGTAGTAGTAACGGTAGTAATTGTAGTATCCCCAAATACTAGCAGAACTGATCTTTCCTACGAAAAAAAAAAAAAAAAGCTAATTTGTATCATTCATTTTCACTGAAAACTTAATATTTTAAATTTCTTGGTATGTAATATACACTATAACTGTAATTCTATGTCAGTAATTATGTCATTAATCCAATGAAAGTATACACCACCTCTTCCATCTGTTGAACTGCAGAAGGAATACAGCACAAGATAGTCAACACACGAAGAATGGCTATATGAAGGTGGCGCCAATTTCGCTCTGCACACAATGCAACTAAAGTTCTAACTCCACCAACCTGAAAATTAATTACATTTATTACTTTAGAAAGAAACAAAGGTGTGTGTGTGTGTGGTACTTAACACAATTTTCTGTTTAATCTCAGTATAAGGTTCAGAAAGAGTAATCAATACAGCAACAACAATTATTGAAGCAGGTTTTGCAGTATATGATGGACCTTGCAGAAACTCATAGGTTGTGCTAGGTCACTGTCACAACAGGTTATTACTACCATTAGAAGTATCTCTAAAGTATGTAGTATGCAACAGTACAATAATGAAGCAATTTATATTTTAACTCTAAAAATTGTTCATCTCAAGATTTGTTCTTCTATAGAAGTTAACATGATATTATAATTAGGACCGCTTACAAGAAGTAAAAAAAACAAAAAAACTTCAAAGGAATAAATGCTACCAACGATGGTAAACTCACTTTTACTATGTTCTCACACATACGTTCTCCAATCAGACTCAAACTGATAAATGTTGCAATTGTTTTCTTGACACAAAAATTGTTTCTGCTTTCTTCGACGCCCTCTACGACGATCTGAAACATGGAATATTCACTTTAACTTTCTAGTTAACTGAGAAGCAAATTTTAAGACTGAGTATTTGGTTCAATATTTTGGCACAATTATTTTAGACAATATTCCTAAAATAAGAAATAATATTACTAGTTTTTTTTTAACGTTATCTCAAATATGGAATGTAGCTCGTAAATTTATTCAAAATATTGGAATCTTTGAACATTATTCATGACACAGCTCCCTTTATCAAATTAGGAGCAATGCAACCATATATTTGAGATTTTCTTATTTTGCACTGAACAAATAAATTTTAATTCTTCGTCAAAACAAGTGAAATAAATCTGAAACTTAAAAGTGTATGTACATGTGAACATAGCATCTCAGTCAAAATATATACATTTTATAATTATATTTGATGGTATCGACATCTAAAGACAGTCATTTTACCTTTAATTCTTTCAGGTAAAGCAAGTCTGTGAATCGTTCAAAATATTCTCGTGTCTTCTTCAGACATTTCAAGATTTCTTCTGTAAGATTTCTCTTTTCATTTTCAAAGTCTCTGTGAAGAAAACTGCAATTTAAAATCAAACATTAGCATTCTCACAATGTACGTTGTTAGGGTTAGGAATGGTCTTTCACCATGATAATGGCATTCGCTACCTGACATGATTAATTTTAATGTTTTACAGGTTGATTTGAATTAAATTTAGTATATTAAGAAATACGTTTGGTCACTAGTGGCCACTTACCCAGCATATAAAATAACCTTTTATACGCCAATTCGATTTATATAGAAAAAAAAGGAAATACTTATGCGGATTTATTTTCCCTTTGCATATCAGTTAAATAAATAAATAAGTCGTAATTCTATTTATAAAAATGTAAAATTGAACCCATCAATTTATTATTATTTTTATACGTCCATTTTTTTCCTTGTGTTAGACGAGTTTAAGTAATACCTTGAAAATTACTTTTTAAAGTAACAAACACATGAAGAAATCTTCTGAAAAATAAAAGAAAACAACAATGTATATCTGTTATGGAATAATAAGAAAATATTAACTTACGTTTCGCAATGTGCTTCCAATTGGCCACAAGCCTTCCAAAGTTGATTCTGAATCTAAAAACACAAAATCGATACGCTTTAATATAAGGAAAACTGTGTTTTGCTTTCCAAATTTACTGTGTTGGTAATACAATAAATGTATGTTGATGGAGCAAAGTTAACATACACACCTTAACAACGTCAGTTTCCACACTTAGGGTGTAATTTTCGCTATTTTCAACTAAAATACGGACGTCACTACACATCTGGATGGCATTGGATCTGAATTTCTCCCACTGACCCTTGTTGATATTCTTAAGGGCATGAGTAAAGTCTGTCATGATATCTTCGATCCTATCTTGCAGAGTGGCTATGGCGTCTATATCAAGAAGAAAATATTTACCTTTGGTATAAACTTAAAGTGTTATTCTAAAATCACTTTTATTCCATTTTATTTGTAAACAATGCAGATTATGCTTATCATTTTGGCCATACTGTTCTTTGTTTGCTTAGAATTTTCGCCCATAGCTGTCCTGAATTTCAAACTAATAAACTGAAAAAAAGGCAACTAATTAACAGCACCAACTTGTATCTGACTGAATTATGGGATTTAATTGTCAATGTTGCAAAGCATCCCCGGTTCAAAAGCGTGGAGTGAGCTTTACACCAACGAGACACGAACCTTCGGTTTCTTATTTTGACTCTGCTAACTACTATATTACGCCTTGTTAATTACGGGAAATTTCTACAAAACTGAGTAATTTTATACTATGAAAATAACATTTTTAATATATAAAACCCCGCAGTGGCACAGCAGACAAACAGTACTAAAAACCTGGGTTTGATAAATGTGGTAAGCAGAACATAGATAATCCTTTGCACAGCTTAAATGTATGTGTGTGTTGTTGTTGTTTTTAATTTCACGCAAAGCTACACGAGGGCTATCTGCGCTAGCCGTCCCAAATTTTTCAGTGTAATACGTAACTAGAGGGAAAGCAGCTAGTCATCATCACCCACCGCCAATTCTTGGACTACTCTTTTACTAATGAATGTGGGATTGACCGTCACATTATAAAGCCCACACGGCTGAAAGGGCGAGCATGTTTGGTGTGATGGGAATTCGAACCCGCGACCCTTAGATTACAAGTCGAGAGCCTTAACCACCTGGGTATGCCAGGCCATAATTTAAATATCAACAAATTTAATACATAAGATAAAATAATAGGACTAGAAGCATCTTGGACGCTTCAATATTCATCGCTAAAATGAACCTAAAGATATATAATTGATATTGATATATGTACTTTGCTGGGAAAGCAATAAAAGGAAATATTATAAATATGTAAATTTTCAAGTATATTAACATGATTCTAACTATTAACTGACAACTACGGTAAATGAAATAGACAAAATAATTAGTAACTTACTCAACGATTTAGAGACGACTAACGTTCCCAGCAAATCAGGATTACGGGCTAAGCAGTTACTTTGTAAAGCACTTAAAGACTCCGTTTCTGCTTGTAATCGGATATCATTTAACCACCGTTGAACACTAGAAGATTTTATACGTGTAAGTGACCTGTCCTTTGGGGGAACCAGTAAATTTCTAAATTGGCACGATATATCTTTACCCAAATGTACATTATTCAAGATTTTTACATCTTTATCTTCTGTTGTTGCTTCATGTTTTATCACCGAGGGCTTGACTAATGGTTTACATATATATTTTGTTTCCTCAACATTTTGTCGCTTGAGGACCTTGTTGGTATAATTCTCCTTTAGGGTTTCATCAACCATCAACTGTTCTTGAAATTGTTTTACAAATATGTTTTTAGTCTGTGGAATACTCAAACCACCATCTTGTTGAGGATGTGCGTTTGTAAGTTCTCTACAACAATCAATGTCAGTGTTTAAACCTCTGCTGAAGTTGGTTTCAGTAGATAACATTTCTTTATTGCTATTAACTTGTAACTTAGTAACATCCTTACTGTTCGTGGTTCGAGAAAACTGATCGTGCACACGGTTTTTTGAACCATTTGAAGAATTTGATGTAAAGGACTGGCAACATGGATATGAATAATCATGTGCGCTGCCACCTGGAGATGTTATTTTTATCCTATCTGGCAAAACGTTTCTTCTAGGAACTTTACCTATTTCGTGACAATGTGAGTTCTGACGGTCCTTCAAATTGAGCGCGTCCTTATTTCTAACGGTAACTTCTTCAAAAGGTGAAGACGAAACAATTTCAGTAGGGTTTCCAATTGTACTACTTTTAGCGATACACTTTGTTAAGACGTTCGTTTTTGGAGTGCTGGTATTGAAACGTATATTGAGAAATTCATCAACTTTTTGTCCATGGATTGAAAGATTTGTCTGTAGATTCTTTACCATACTGGTTTTAGTACTTGCAGTTGGTTCCACGCGGCGCTGGAGAGTTGTTCCGCGAGGTGAAGCGTATTTGCATAATACAGATTCTGATAAGTTCTCACCACAATCAGTACAGATAACTGTACAATTTTCTGAACTTGGTAAAGTGAGATTATTATTTTGAAATCTAGCCGGAGCCTTGGAAGATTGTTTATCAATAAAGCTTCCGGTTCTATGGACTTTTGTTTCGTCATGATGATTCTGTTGTTGACTGAAACTAGCTGGATAAAACTGGAACTGATGGCTGTTGAATGTGGCGGATTCAGCAGTGACGGAATTTTTGCGTTGTTGAATTATTTGCTCGTGTTTTCGAATTGAATCATACATCTTCAATGGCCTATAGTGATTTTGATTTGAAGTTCGCCGAATAGGAAAATCTCTCCGGAACTGAGTTTTGAGGAACATGTCGTTCTTGGAACTAGAAGACAACTGAGACAAGTTCACGACAGTATAGCTTATTTCTATGTAGAACGGATCGCAGGAACCGCTCACTTTTGGAGCTCCCACGGTTTACAGCCTCGTAAAAAAAAAATAATCTCTGAATAGAAGCATTGTGATTGAACAGACAATGTCACGTGGTATGGCGAAATGTCCTATATGGTTTGTTCTCGTAAACGACTTAAAGAGTCATAAAGAATATACTCAAGTCAAGTCAATCATTCAACAATCCACCATCCCGGTTAAACCAAGTCGACGGTTTTGCTTTCGACAAAGTGGCCGTATTTTTTACTTTACACTGCATTTTAAAATCTTCTTGAATCCACTGTTCAAAAGTGGAGCCAATAAGCGACCATCTTTTTATTGTCTATCAAGTCACGCCTATACAATAATTATTGGATTGAGGAATAATTCGTGAGCGTTTTTTCAAGTTAAACAAATATATTCATAAATGAAACGCTTTCGCAAAATATTTCATGTCATTTGGTAGATAATTTTTTGCTCTAATAGATGGTGTGTTTGATTTTCATATGTCTGTAATTTTTTCTTTCATTTTCAGCTCATTAAATGGACTGTCAAGTGGACAAAATCGAGCATTTTCGACACCATCTGCTTTTCGCATTTAATTTCTTGCAATTTCGTTTAAAACAATGCATACTATATACCTAGGTATTACATGAAATAAAGTATTATAATAAATGTTTTGGGTGTAATGTGTTCATGCATTCAAGTATTGTATAGTCTTGCATGTAATGCTTGAATGAAATTATTTAAAAACGCTCACGAATTATTCCTCAACCTAATAAATATAATCATGATATTTTCATGCACCAGGGTTTTTAAGAAACAGACTTAAACATTGATCTAAATTATAGTAAAAAATTAAAATTATCCTGGAAAGTAATTTAGCTGGTAATATTTATCCACAATAATTAAATACAACGAACTAACGTCTGAAAAATGAAATCTGTTGGGTAGTTTTCTATCTCTATCGTCACTAAACAACTGTGTTCTTCATACTTTGGTTACTGAATCTTATGGCTAGTTATAATCGTTCATTTAAAGCGGTGTATGAGATTCCGCCGAGTCTATTTTTTTCACAATAAACAAAATCAGGCTATAGAAGCTGTGAGCTGGGACATGCCTTACAAACAGCCTTACAAACAAGCTTACAAACAGTCGTAGTTCGACACGATCGTTACGTTTACAAGTCCGCAAGAAGCAACAGTCAACATTGAAGGAAAAGGTTCAGAGCAACAAGACTGTATCTGTTGAAGCCTTCTCAGGGTACGTTTCCTATACACACCCAACACAGGGTTCGTACGAGATTTATATTCCTTTGAACGTCCAAGGAAATTATCTGTCCGTTGTGAACAAACTTCCGGTTCTTTTTTGTTGTTAGTCGAGTGCATGAGAAAAGCTTTTCCTTTAGCGCGGTGAATTATTTAACTTTTTCTTTCCTTCAGTATAAGGGAAAGTATACAACCGATCTTTCTCAGGTTTGTGTGTGTTTGTCAGTTCAGTATAACTGTATAAAGTTCTATACACCATTTGAAAAAAAAAAAAAACACAACCAAAATAACATTGGACAAGTTCAAAAAGCTATATCATTCACGTTGAACTTAACTTTAAAAAAATCACATTTTTCTCTAATAAAGTAACAGATTCTGTTCAGAGTTGTGTACCTTAAGATTTTAAAACATATACATACACGTGATGCGAACACAACTTTGATTCGAATGAAAGTACCTTAAAGACATGAGGTGTGTTAATAAGGTAGAAATCACGTCATAATATCTCAATTATTCAATTGAAAGAAATATTGAATTTTTATCAAGACATATTATTTACTATTTATTGAACTTAAAGCGTGACTACGAAACTATCATAAAACTGTATAAATATAGTGTTTTTTTATAGTATATCTTTAAATGTTAGTATCTAAAAACTGGGGCTAAACATTTTGCAGTAGTTAGCGTTTCGGAACATATATCTCAGATTCTAACCTTCGAGTCCCCATGGATTAAAGAAAAACCCAATAACTATCGCCTTCGCATAACTTTGTGTCTGTGAGTGCGTAATAAATGTAATGGTCAAATTCCATCACTCAGTCAAATTAAAGTAGGCCGCGGTTGGCGGTGGGTACTGTGGACTTGCTGTTCAGTTAGAGACAGCTCTGAGGATATTAAAAACAAAGTAAAGTACTAATTCAGAATTTTGTCATAGTCAATTTGATAAATTAAAGCTTTATGTTAGTGTAAACGTTTCTATTATAGAAAAAAAATATTTGCGAATTAAACCTTCATTGATAGTACTTTCTACTTGGTACTGTAAGTTACGTACAAATAGCTAAACGTAGTATAAATATGAAACATTAGAAACATAATGCTGAAAAGTGTACACATGCGTAACAAAAGTTATTACGAAAACCACACTATGAATTAGTAACAGAAACATACAATTAAAAAAACTGTTTTGTTAAATACCGTCTCATAATAAGGAAAATTATATTAGGATGCAGTTACAATTTTATGTATAAGAACCAACCACTGGTAGCGGGTTTTTAAACGTTGAATATCTAGGTTGTGTTATTTGCCTTTTTCACAATTTACCATTTACACAACTACTGTTCTTCCCACCTTTAATGATTAGTATCTCTGACAGAACCTCTAGCATCGCAGTGAACAAATAGCACCCATTTTACCAAAGAATAGCGGTATTCAGTGATGACGAGAAACCCACTTGTTGAGCATATGCAAAAGGCTCGTTTGGGCTGAAAACACTTTATAAAGAGCTTCGGTCGGTCATCGTCAGGTTCACGATGACCGAAGAAGGTCGAAACGTTGTTCGCTCTTTTATGTAAAGTGTTTTCTCAGCCCAAACGAGCCGTTTTTGCATATGAATAGCGGTATTGACCGTAGCTTTATAATGCCCATACAACTGGATGGCCGATCATGTTTGGTGAGACGAGAATTTGAACTTGCTATCCTCAAATTATGAGTAGAACGCCCTAATCATTTAGCCATACCGGGCCAAATAAAATTAGTTTTATTAAAAATATTTAATAATTTAAATTTCACCTTAGGTAGAGATAGGAGTCCAAGTACCCCCCAGTGGCTCAGCGGTATGCCTGCGGACTTACAACGCCAAAACCCGGGTTTCGATACCCGTGGTGGGCAGAGCATAGATAGCCCATTAAGTAGCTTTGTGCTTAATTCAAAACAACACCAACAACAAGTTCAGGAGTTGTAGAAATTCGTTTCTGGAAATTCTTTCTTGAAAAAACATAAATAAAAGGTGGCAGCACCATATATGTCAAACGACTGGTTTTGAGCTGGTAGTGAAGTGGCCCTTTGAACTGATAATAGAGACTTGCGTATAATTACCAGGGAAAATCGCTGTAGTACGGTTAACATAGCAAATAAGATGCAGACCCCCCAAACAACAACAACTCAAATTTGTTTCGCTGTCTATAATAAAAAGTCATACATACAGACGATATGTTATTGTACTAGAGACATCTTGGCAAAAATCGATAGTTTAAATTTTTGTGATAAGCACGGTTTATCTTTAACTAAAGTACTGTCACCTTTCATACAATCTTCAATAATGATTTTACTGAAAATGATTTCAAAAATTACACAGTAGATATGGAATATGTATGGCTTTCTCTGCCCTAATATTGTATAATTTAACGCAAATCTAAGCATTCCAACTTTCAAAAATTATCATTTTATCTAACACTAATGCAATGTTTTAAGCTGTATTTTCAACGATATAATTTAGTTGTTTGTTAGAGGAAGTTGCTAACGGTGATGATGCAATAACCTGGAAGCTTCGTCTAATATCCAGAGTCGATGGTGCATTCTCTATGGATATAAATATTATGTTAGTGAAGTTGGTTCAGTGTTTGTAATGAGAGTTATCGCGCCTGTTGTGTTGATCAGTTTAATGGTAAGAAAATTCTGTGAATAAATTTATGTCTCTGTCAGGCGTATATTAGTCTTGAAGTTTGCGTTCAGACGTTGTTTATGAACTTCAACTTTTATCAAAATTGACACATCGTGTTTTAAAGGTTATAAAAGAAATGAATTCGTTACTGTTACGTAGATTTAAGAATTTCGTTACATTTACCAAGTAATTTAATTAAAAGAATCTGCCAAGCTATGGAACTTTGCAATAATAAACTCCACTCATTTAGTTGTCTTCCACGGTGTGGTTGTTGACTCACTATAAATCACGACTAGCTTGACTAGTATAGGATATAAATAACTTTCTTCATTATAAACTTGAATACTTTAACACACCTCTAAGTAGATAACCTTTCACACTCGATTTTATTCAACTCTACCAAAAGCTATGTTGGTGCAATCACCACAGTGTGATCTCTAACTCTGTAGAGATCACGTAAGTAACGTGGTGGTCATAGGACATAAATAACTTTACATAAACCAACAAGTCTAAACACGTATCACACAAAAGATATTTAAAACTATCTGTTATCTTTCTTCAATTTCTATGTTAATTTTCCTTTAATTATTCTTTCGCCCTCTATACATTAAACTGGTCATATCCACTTTATCTTCGTAAGACTTCTTTCAATTCCAGGTAGTAGACGGACTCATTTTAGCGAGGTCATCTTAAATATACTAGTGAATGAAAATAGTTATAATGTATCCAGTAGCAAGAGAAGTTATATGCAACCAAAAAGCCGTTTAAAATGAATAGATCATAGGAGAGACCAGAGACTATAACGTGGGATATAAGATGCGCCCTGAATTTTGAAGGTGACTGAGAAAAGTGGGTCCATATTGCGGTGGGAACACACTGTCTACAAGTCTTAAATTCTGTTCGCTAGTCTCGCATCTTAAAGAAAGAATAAACATACAATAAGTAAGAAAAATAGCAAGTTAGGAGAGCAAAATGTGGGTTCTTAATCCCACAATGCCCCACATTCATATCACATTTCACTATCTACGGGTAGCTTTAGGAAAGTCACCGCCCTCCAAAGAAACATAAAATGAAAGAAAAACGAAAATAAGGTCCTCTCATTGGGGGGTAAGTAAGGAAAATTTGCCTTCTTACGTTGGTTACTAAGCCTCATTATAGTAGTAAAAGGTGAAATTGATAAGTAAGTAATAAGAAAACAGACACACTATACTAGTATAAAAATACATCAAAACTATTTGAACTAGTATAAATCTCAACCTCCACCATTTATAAGTTTTTATTTTGTTTATATGCGACAATCATCAAACACATGTTAGTGTGTCGTGTTGCATCATTTCTATAAATCACACATTAAATCATTTTTTGTCCGTATTTTTATACATTCTTTTAATTAGATATTTATAACAGAAGAATATAGCTCCACAACTGTCAAAATTATGTTAAATTTGTTATATGTTACAATATTTCATTATTAATATTGAATTATTTACATAAAATTAATACTTAATGTATCTAATGTAAAAACATTAAATACATTTCAACTGTTTTGCACCAAATAAAAATTGTATTATATAAATATGAAGAAATAAGAATAAAAAATAGTTTGCTTTAAATTTCTGAAAAATAATTTCAACTTTGAATAAGATCGTTTTATAAAGCTTCGAACTATTTTCATGCGTGTATGAACATCATTAACACAAAAGAATAAAATCACTAATAAGTGGTAGGTGTTCTTTGATAGATTGTTTAGGCAGAGTGTTCATGATGAAACTTTGTAGAATGGACAGCAACTACATTTGTGTTTTCACAACAGGCAGTTGCCGTCCGTTCTACAAAGTTTCATCAAGTTGTAGGTAGTCTCAGTTAGCAGTTACAACTTGCACTCTACGAACATACTTAATTGGTGGAATTTTGAAGTTATTCTTTTTGTACTTTTATACTACTAAAAATTGTCTACCGTACTACTAACTTGTTAAATTCAAATTTTACTACTATAATAGAGCTGCAATAGCAACAACAGGAGGTAAGGTTCCCTTTTCAAAACTGTACGACCCTATTTCGGTTTTTCTTTCTTTCAAAAACAATCACATTCCCACGACTGTCTCTAGGTAGCAAAAGGCGATATAGGTGTGGGCTTAAACACCTTGCTCTCAACGAATTTTATGTTTCTTTCTTTAACGTCTGAGACTACGCATGGAGATCAAGACCCGTATGGGAGGTATCCCCACCTCAATGTGGGTCCCATTTCCTCAATCACCTCCGAGACCTAGGGAAAAATTGGTATTCCACATTATCAGTGGAAGATCTGCAATATGGAACACGATTTTCTCGTTTCGCTTCTGTTTCTTGTCACAGAGATCTTTATTTTTATCCTTTCTCTGGATGCAGAAAAGACGTCATGAATACGTCACACCGGATCTAATGCACTAGCGCCATCTATATAAATATAATAGTATTTCCTGTTGAATGTCCATGTAAATACTTGAGCAGGGTGTTGATTGATCTTCACTAAAATTGGTAAGGAGGCTCATCAGGTCCATGGGGAAATACACACAAATTTTCATTTCTGCATTTTGCAGGTTTTATGAGTTTTTGCGAGTTTCTTTTTTTTAACCACTACTTCGTCCCTGTTGATGGATCTTCACCAAATTCGGCATGAAGATTTGTTGGGTCCATGAGGAAATAAATGTAAACTTACAGTTTCCCATTTTGTGTTTTGCTGTTTTTATGGTTGTTTTTAAAAATTATAATAAAGGAAACAACTTTTCGTGTCCTAAGATAACCTTTCTTAAATCATGAATATACATAACTTCCGTCCGGGTTACGGGTAACTCAGCTAGTCTTGCTAATAAAGTAAAACGTAGTTGTTGTTTGTCATTAAGCACAAAATGCTAACTGTGCTCTACCCACCATGGGTATCGAGACTCGGTGTCTAGCGGTATAATTCTGCAGACATACCACTGTGCTATGCAAGACGATCGACCTTTTCGCGATGAGTCAGGAATCCAAAGTCATGTCATCGCGTTCGTCGACTTGCATTCAAAATTTTATTAAACTACTATTTTATGAATTTATGTCAATAAGTTTGAAATCAAATTTAATATTATATACGAGTTATATTTTTAACTTAAAGGCAAATATTAAAATAACACATCCAAACATAGATTTTAGTGAGTTAAGTGGTATGTTGAATGCAGCAAAGATTAAAATTGGTTGTTAAAATACAAAATCTACAGTTTCATACAAATTAGAAATTCAAATTACTAATATTAAGAAGCTAAAATATAAAATAAGAAATTCATACTTCTTTTTTTTCCGAAATATGGCTTATGTACTGAATCAAACACAGTGGCCCAGTTCCCCTCTTTCTATTCTCGGAAACGGTCCCTTAAATACGCTCACATCAATATATGGCATGTGAATAAGCAATCGATAGCTTAGAATGTCCCCAAGGGGTTTTCTCGGCATTTTAATCTGAGAATAGATTACCACGTTCTTTCGAACCAAGATTTCAGGAAGGTAGGTTGTGTTTTCAGTTTGATCGAAGTTTCATGTGCTTTAAAACCTCAATACATTTTAGCTATTAAGCTTAATAAATTGTAATGGAATTCTATGGTACAGTTATGTTGTTTTTTTTGTTATTCAACTGTGTGTATATATTCATATATAACCTAAAAAAAATGTTTCATATCCTTCACGTGCGAAATTATAAAAGGCTTAGCGACTTATCTCCAGCAGCAACCGAGTTCACAGGTCGTAGCTAGAAGATATAATTATTTGTTTTACTTTGTTTATTATACTGTATTTTAAGAAAAAAAGTATCTCTAGATAGTAATAATTTATATACATATATAGTGTATAATAATTGAAATGTAACTGTATATTACAAAATACTAGTCAACTAAAACGTAGACAAGACAGATAAGACTAAAGGTCATTTTTATATTATTGCATACGTAACACAAGTGCACATGCACTAAGTCAATGCAAGTTACATAATGTAAGCTGGGCATGACTGGAAGGTCAATATAATAAATATATAGCGTTATGAGACTTAAGTTACTTAGACAAAACATTTGTATTTTCATGTTATAATATACAGTGATTTTAGCACGAGTTTATTTTATTGTTTTATAATTTCGCGCAAAGCTACTCGAGGGCTATCTATAGGGAAGGCAGCTAGTCATCACCACCCACCGCCCACGCTTGGGCTACTCTTTTACCAACGAATAGTGGGATTGACCGTCACATTATAACGCCCTCACGGCTGAAAGGGCGAGCATGTTTGATTCGACCAGGTTTCGAACCCGCGACCATCAGATTACGAGTCGAACGCCTTAACACGCTTGGCCATGCCGGGCCTTTCAGCACGAAAAAAAACACAATTTATATTTATTTCCTAATTTGTTTATGATAGTTACGAGGTCGGTCAAGTGACATATCTCACATAGTTAGGGTGTAAAAATAAACATAAAATCTTACTGAAAACAAACGTTTCAGTTGTACTTAGGAAGTTTCAGAGATTATGCAAAAAATATACAAGATTTTTGGAATGAAAAATAGTTTTTGAATTATAACATGAAATCACTAAGACAAGTAACAAAAGAGTCTCGATATTTTAATAAATAAATGTATTATTAAAAACCTGATTTTTTGTGTACAAAAAATTGTAATTTTTACTAAAAGTCTACCAAATTTCGTAAAGATGTACGTCGTATCAAAAGTTATAGTGCAAATACTTAACGTATACAAATGCGTCGACGAACTCGCGTATTTTATACCGAGCTCGTTGCGAAAGTGTTAATTAACTTAATTGAACGTGATTATATAATTATCTTCTATTAGACATTGAATTTTATACAAATAATTCTTTATTGAGCATTAACAGAACTGGTAACAACTTTTGAGTGTGTGTGTATATAAATATATACTCCATTGAAAGATATTTCACTATTGTTTTTTGTTAGTTCAATTACATACACTAATATCATATCTTTCCGTGGTATATATTTATAAAACCATACCTTAGATATGAGAAGTAGGTAATACAATTACAAAATATAAACACCTTTCAACTGTAGAAAAATATTTTAATTTCCTCTTCTGATGTTTTGATTTTAAACGTTTTGTTTGTTTCGAATTTCGCGCAAACCTACTTGAGGGCTGTCTCTGCTAGCCGTCCCTAATTTAGCAGTGTAAGACTATAGGGATGGCAGCTAGTCATCGCCACCCACCGCCAACTCTTGGGCTACTCTTTTACCAACGAGTAGTGGGATTGGCCGTTACATTTAAAAAACGTCCTAGCTGAAAGGGCGAGCATGTTTGGTGTGACGGGGATTCGAACCCGCGACCTTCGGATTACGAGTCGAGCGCCGTAACCATCTGATCATTCCAGACCGATTTTAAAAAAATCACGCCATCTAACCAGTGAGGCCCGGCATGGCCAAGCTTGTTAAGGCATTCGACTCGTAATCCGAGGGTCGCGGGTTCGAATCCCGGTCGCACCAAACATGCTCGCCCTTTCAGCCATAGGAGCGTTATAATGTGACGATCAATCCCACTATTCGTTGGTAAAAGAGTAGCTCAAGAGTTGGCTGTGGGTGGTGATGATTAGCTGCCTTCCCTCTAGTCTTACACTGCAAAATTAGGGACGGCTAGCGCAGATAGCCCTCGAGTAGCTTTGCGCGAAATTCAAAACAATCTAAGTCGTGTGTTGTGGCGCTAATTAGGTGTGGTAAGATGGCGGATACGACATCACCAGTAAAAGGTTGATGGGCGTTAATCTGAAGTTGGCTTTGTACTAGTACATTTCGGCTTTCTCTTAAAGTGTACCTTCGTTCTAGATTTTGTTTTGTTTTTTACAGAATATCATTACATTACAACATTATTTTGTCTTTACGTTTAGAAATTCCAGGGAAACAAATTCTATGTGGTTGGTAATGTATGCGAGTTTTATTCTCCTAAATCTTAAAAAGTACACTCCACATTTCATACCAATAATTTAGAAATTCTTAAATTATTAAGTTGTCAAAATGATTTTCACACACACGCAAACACAACCCAATTATACACAGACGAGGAAAACCATCTAAATGGCATTGGTCAAGCAGTATTTTGGTCTTTTTTGCTTCTATACTAATACAAATTACATAAACATACTTCATTACAGCTGAAAACACGAGTACTAGCAAACGATTAAGAAAAACATATCAGAAGCTGGATGTTTGACTCTGATAAGGATCTAAACATGACTAACATGTTTCTTCTCTTGACAACGAGTTACAGAAAGAATATTTTCATTTGTACCGTCAAAAAGCATAAAATGTCATGGTAACAAAAACAAACTTCAATGAACTGAACATTCGTGCTCTAACTATACGTGGTGTGGAAGAACGTAAGCATTTAGAACACGTAAAAACACTGCAAATTTGTAATATTCGCTAAATACTTTATCATTTTAAAGCAATATAACATCACTGGTTGATAAAACAACAAAATCAAAACTGAATAGCCGATAATGCGTTACTTCTTGTCGCTGCCACATAAAGTGGAGGTAGAAAATCTGTTATTTAAATTAGAAACAAGTCAACTGATTCCAGGACATGGAGTGACACCTCTTAACGACCAGTCTGACGGTTCGTTGTTTTAACTTTCACTGTTCACAAGTTCTAAGATGACATGATAACTGTTGTAATCGTGCAGTGGTATAAACTTCGCACGAGCAGACACTATTGGAAGCTAAAAACTTCTGTGAACAATGAACAACAATGGCATAAAAAAACCAACAACTAATATTCATTACACCAGAAGACAGTTGAACGTCGTGATCATTGGGAAGGCATATAACAAAAACAAACTAATATTCATTACATCAGAAAAGTTAAGCATCGTGATCATTTGGAAGGCACATCTTCAAAATAAAATAATATGTGAAACAAATGTTTACCATTCACTGAGCTTTTCTCGTTTTGAAGTCGTATTACATCCATTATGGAACTTAGTTTTCAAAGCCTGTAGGAAGCAAAACATTACATACGACAGTCATAACAGTATTATTCTGAAACGTGTTTCCTCAATTTTCTTTTCTCGTGTTGGATTTCAAAACTATATATCTAATTTTGTAAAACTATAAATACAGGTCTAAGTACTAACCTCTAAGTACGTGATATTAATTTGTTGTACTTATTATTATTTACTTCCCTCAAAACCTTGATAATAAATTTATTTACTTGTTTTTACGTGGAAATATTTTACACTATTTGGTCCGAGTATAAGCATATATTATTAATGAAATCACAAACACTTTCACGTTTTGTTTCTCATATATCTTCCACTGTTTCACACAGTTATGAAGAACGTAAGTTACAAATTAACACATTCTCGATTAATTCCAAGGGCTTGTATAAATCCAAGAAAGTTTAACGTGAACAATGACTGTATGACAAAACAAGAGGCACCACAATTGAAGCACTTTACAGGGTTCATGATTCTACAAATGCACTGATTCTAATGAATAACCCATTAGAAGGGTTCGAAGGCTTATAATTTCATTACGTCGCTTTTGCCACGTGAAACAGGTATGCAGTACGAGTACTTTATTTGATATGCACGCAAAGATATACAGGCCATCCCTAAATTTGAACCGCTAAATTAGAGAAGGCAGCTAGCTAGCCAACAGCACCAACTACCAAAATTTTAAGTTATTCAACTTAGAAGTGGAATTTAACAATCGCTCTTATAACACACAAATAACTCCAAAGCGGTTCTACTTTTTTGCGATATCGAGACGCAGACAGTTGACCTTCGAATCTACAATCCAGCCACTAAAAGGTTACGCCTCGCCTGGCATTGTAACAGGATATAAAAAAATCCTTGAGCATTTTTATATATTGTGAATGTTTAACCATTTAACATTTTTTTTGAAAAATATTTCATCGTTAAATAATACAACAGCAGTCAAACCTAGTAAACTATACCTTAAACAAATAGTGAACTTCGTTTATGTAAATTTGATTTTCAAATTTAATATTTGAGTTTATTTCAAAATTGACATACTGTAATCAGCCAGTCACAAAACTAGTCATACAAAATATAAAATTATCAACATTTCCTAGTCTTTATCAATATCCTATTTTGATTTAAAAAAGCAAATTCACAGCAAGTTAGAGTCAAGGTAAAACATAATGTTTCCCATAATGAATTAATGTTACATTTAAATACTAATGGCATACGATATAACTTCAAATATGTAAGTAACACTGATATATACAAAAACAACATTGAAACAATATCAGAAAAGGAAAATGGGGGTTATAATAAACTGTTTTCACACTTCAAAATGTTAATCTACTCAAGAACCATGAATAATGTGAATGTTTCCTAAATAAGTGTGAATTAAAAGCAATGTGTATTTTTTTCCTTTTCAATTCTGTAACACTCTACCTTCTTGCATGATGTGGAATTTTTATTTAAAAGTGACAGAAAAATAATTCATTTAGAAGAGTTAATGTTCTTTATATTTTAAACAAAACTACAAATTTGTGGGTGGAATATTTCTAAAAAACTCATTGAAATAAAATTCTGTAACATGTTTGGTGTTGGAATTTTCTACATCAATAAATCCATTATATACCACACATGGATTAAACTCAAAGTAAACTTTTTACCATATACAGCTTGATAGTAATTGTTATGACTGTCTACATCAGCACTTCCCAACTGGTGTGCATCAAAAGTGCCTGAGAATTTTAGAAAAGTTTCACACAAGAAAATAACAAATAACTGAAACTTATATTAATCAGTTTTCTTGAAAGAACCCAAAGTATATTATATTTTACTTCTTTTGGTATGCAGGTGTGGAGTGATATCCATGGTCCATTTTAATAACTTTGTAGTCCATAGGGAAATAAGCATCAAGTGGTGGACCGAGTTTTCATAAGTCTACATTAGGGTAGTTGGTTAGTGCATTTAGGGAACACTGTCCTATGTTGTGTATATTATACAGTATTTAATTCAAAATATATTTATTACATAAACCTTTGTCTTAAATGTAAAATAAATTTCATGCAACGAACAGCTTGGTTTTACTGCTTGGAGTAACAAGTTTACTATGATGAACAAATTGTTCTTAACTGTATAAAACTTCAGTACCACACAAATTCTAGTTTTAGTGTACAAAACAACAAACCTCCACTATAAATAGTCAGATTTTTGTTTCTTTATGCTCAGAGAACTTTTTTTTTAATTTCATTAATTCTGTTATCAGTGTAACTAAAATCAAAATTGGATAAATATTACTGATTGAAGCCATCCTTATTCCAAATAATAACATTTTGTTACATTCTAAAGTTATAATTATAAGAACAAACGTAAGAGCTTTTCTGTACTTTCTGTTTCATTAATATTATGCATTATAACAACTTGCAATACAATTCAAGGTAACAGCAACCATTTTAACTTTTAAAATATCTGCTCCATGCAGTTTTAAAACTTACTGACTAATTAATTTACATTCTGTAACTATGCTTCTATTAAGTTACATTTAAAAATAGTGTACTTAAATAATGGTGAAAATAAATAATGATGTAGTGATAGACCTAGAAGTGCACTGCAACATCAGCCACTTTGAGTAAAACCACTCATGCCCACAAGACTTCAAAATATTTTTCTCAGCAAAATAAAACTGTTCCTTCAAAAAAAGAAGTAACAATGAAAGGCAGTGCTATGTTTCAGTAATTCTACTTGGTACAAATTCTGTTTGTATGGAGAAAAAAAAAAGGTTAACAAATGTAATCATTATATATGTAAAAATGAGTCGTTTGGATTGTGAACCTGACGATAACCGAAGAAGGTCAAAACGTTGTTCGCTCCTCTACATAAAAAATTTTCTCAACCCAAATGAGCCATTTTTACATATATATTTTTCTCTACAAGTGGGTTTTCTCGACGTCATCATCAAAAGCTAAATATATATTTGTTAGTTATATCACTGTGATACTAAAATATAACAACAAATATTTACCACAAATGTAATTTGGAGGTATATAAATTAATATAAGAGTAATATTACTATTCTGTATAAATAATCTGGTAAAAATTTCAAATTAATGTCTATAAAGAAACTGCTACAAATGTAACAACAGTAAAAAAAAAAAGTACTATTAATTTAATAGTGCTTATGTTACAACAGCCAGCAATAAGAGTAATAGTACTTTATATGAACAACTTAATAAAAATATAGAATACTATTGTGTATAAACAAGTGCTACAAGTGTAATATTACAACAAACAGCACTATGAGTGTAACAGTACTGTTAAAAGATGTAAAAGCAAGAGTAATACTACATTCCACAAACAATTTACTAAATCTGTATAACTCTACTGTGTATAAACAAGTGCTACAAGTGTAAAATTACATTCCACAAACAACTTACTAAAAGTGTATAACTCTACTGTGTATAAACAAGCTGATATACATTTGATACTGTTACAAGTATAGTCGTACATTCTGTAAACAAAGTGCTAGAGGTTTAAAATACTACAGTGAATGAAAAAAAAACTGTTACAAGTGTAACACTATATTATATGAACAAATTACTTTTGATGTTAACTGACAGACAAGTTGCTACAACCCATTCACTTTGAGATGAAAGTTTTAGTGCTAATACAAACTAACCACATCTCACACAATCATTATTTGATTTATAAATATGAATACATTCACACAAGTAAATAAATATATATCTATATATAGCTATATAATTCAATTTAACAAAACAAGAGCAATAAACTTATGCTATTTAAGCCTTGATATGAACCAAGGTGATAGTGATAACTGTTTAAACTTATGTTGTTTAAGCCTTGATATGAACCAAGGTGATAGTGATAACTGTTTAAACTTATGCTATTTAAGCCTTGATATGGACCAAGGTGATAGTGATAACTGTTTAAACTTATGCTATTTAAGCCTTGATATGAACCAAGGTGATAGTGATAACTGTTTAAACTTATGCTATTTAAGCCTTGATATGAATCAAGGTGTCAGTGATAACTGTTTAAACTTATGCTATTTAAGCCTTGATATGAACCAAGGTAATAGTGATAACTGTTTAAACTTATGCTATTTAAGCCTTGATATGAACCAAGGTGATAGTGATAACTGTTTAAATTTATGCTATTTAAGCCTTGATATGGACCAAGGTGATAGTGATAACTATTTGGTTAGTTTGTTTAATCTCAAATACATTTTATAATCTTAACGTTTGAATACATTCCTGATTTATCAACAGGATAATATTTATGGGTGAAACACATAAAAGGAGCTGAAAGTAATACTTAGCAGGAACTCAGTTAACTCATTTCTAAATATTTTTTGTACCATATGATTACAGTTCAGATCATATTAGTTTATTATATTTAATACTACTGGCCACATTAGATTGCATCATCAGTTTCCTGTTTTTAATATTTATAACTAGGCTAGTTTATAACACTTATCTTCAGTACTCTTAACCTGATTACCAAACCATACCAGTTAATTATATTTAATATCCCTGACCTGACTAGACTAGATAATATAAATTGTCATGGTGTGAATGTCTTTTTCTGGTGAAGCATAATTATAAATAATTATAAGATTGTAATTTTATAGAATATAATTTTGGCATTGCAATTATGTCATATGACAACAGCATTAGGTTTGTTGTATTTTAAACACTGAATCCTTTATCCAGTCCCACAGGAAAACCCTAAAGACTGAATAAGTCATACTATTTTATTATAGACTGCTGAATTATCTTTAGAGCAGAGATACACAGTTGTTAATTATACACTTAGATATTAAGATTTTTGTTAGATATATATTTTGTTCATTACAATTTTAAAATGTTTTTGCATTAATATTTATAGTCATAACAGATGGTGCTGTACCATTCACATTATCTCTATCTTCCTAAAGCTACGATTGTCACCAACAGTTGCATAAACTAAGAGTACAGTAACAGGAGTCAATGTTAACAACAATTTTTTTTTTACAAGATAAAAACAAACAGAAACTTGTAAGGTTCTAACAGTCAAAGTTGGTGGTATCACTTTCAGAACCTCACATCTAACAGATGTTTCAGGTACAAGTTATATTACTTTTTAAGTCAAGATTTGGATTTTGTAAGAGAACTGTTAAAATGACTTACAAAAATACAGTGAGCAAGTTATTTCCTACAAACATCAAAATCCTATCAATCACCTATAACTGTATTTGTGGTAATTATTCTGCATTTCCAAGTAAAATAATAACAACTGTATGAAGAAATGCTAATTAATCTATGTACATACTTGTCAGTGTTTTTTTCTAATTTTTTCAAGTTTATATCTCATGACCAATTTCCAAGAATTATGTGAATTACATTAAACCTTCATTTTTGAAATTTTAAGATTAAAACATTCCAGGACATGCCCTTACTTTAGAAATGACTAAATAATACCTGTGCCTCTAACTGTTAAAATCAAATTAACACCTGATTACAACATTAACAATACTGGTTAAAAAAAAGTGTTATAGAAATCATATTTATGGTTTATATACTTTTGTTGTTTCTTACTCTTACAAAATGAAACCACTTGTGGAAAACAACTGAACTCTTAAAATAGCATATCTTACTAATAATTATTTTAGTCTGTATCTTGTAGTTATCAGTTCCAACTACTAAACTTTATACATCTAATGTTATGTGTTTTTTTTGAAAAGTGAATACAGAAACAGCTATTAACAGCATCTCATTTTGGTTCAGCACAGAGCAAGCCATTTAAAGATAGGTACGATACTTGCCCAACTCTCAACAGGAACTCTGTTTTCAAAATTCCACTTGAATATGTAAGGTATGGTGTGGCATATCATGGTATTTTTCATTATTTAAAAAAAAAAATTTAAAAATTTGTATTTTGGGATACAAATGCCTTATTTTGAAAAGTGAGTCTTACTGGAAATTTAATTTCAAATGAAAAAGACATACACAAACTATTTACAGACCACGAGTTCAGCTGTTGAGCTGCCTTAGTTCTTTATCTGATTGTTAAGTGCAAAACATTCCTGAGATTTCATTTAGATATAAGTTAAACAGTGAAAAGAAAATCTCAGGAAAGAAGTTTAGAAGAAGTATAATTTTCCTGTATATACTGAAGACATATGGATTAAATTTACAAGTCTTTCAGTTTCATACACCATCATAAAACATGACCAAAAAGTTGAAAAAAAAATTAAAATTTTAGGTAGGAAGATGAAACATTTTGTTTTACCAATGTACCTTAATTCTTACTATTTACTAAGAATTACCATCTTTTACTGATAATAAACAATCTATCTTAGCAACAAGAAGTCTTAAATTAAAATACAATTTTGGAAGCAACACTACAGGATTAAAGTTTTTGCAAAATGTGACAATTCATAAGTAAATATTTCAAGATTGTGCTTTTCACTGAACTTTTACATACCTGGAATACAGTCATTATCATACAGACTCAAACATTATCTCTTAAAAATTACAGTTTCAGCTAAATAAAGAGTTAAAAAGATGTCCTTCACAAGTAACAACAAATATTCACACTGGATTACAGTATCACATTTAACACATAGACAGTGCAAATTTAATAAGCCATATTTTTAAATGTATCAAAATATTTATTTTAAAAACAAATTCATAAGACAAAGAATTAAAATATTTTAAAAGTACTTATCCTGCTTTGTTGAAACATAAACAAATTATTATGTGCTTGTCAACTTCAAATATTTTCTTCACTAATACATACAATTACTGTATTACTTATCAAGGCAAGTGTTGATAATTCCTTGAATGTACATGCATAGGTTCACAAAAGAAAACTTACATCTTACAGGTGAAATAAATCTTTAGATAGCTGTTTCACAAATTATGAAAACACTATAAATTACATAAAAGAGCATTTGATTAAAGGCTTCTAGAAGTTAAGAAATCAAGCACTGGAAATAAAAATATAAAAGCATCAAGAAATTCAGAGAACAGTGAAAATATTTCAAGTTCCATGAAAATGCCCGAGATTTTTGTGAAGAGATGTATCTGCTAACAAATGTCAGTTTGTTATATATACTAACTAATATAAAATAACTCAGTTCTGGCATTAATATATAACAGGTACAAAAATTAATCACCATATACAAATCAATGGCAGTAATGGAGAAGTACTCTCAAATGTACTTCACTGATTTTAGCTTCCATAAATAAGACACATTTTGACTGGATGTATTTAACTGCCTATGGCAGAAAGGTGAAGAATATCAAACCATCTAATTATTGATATGGTAAAAATTCTGGTTTTTATGTCAACGTTTTTGAGGCATCAGTAATGACAAACTTATTACGTAGTTATATATGTTACTGAAACAGAAAACGTGATATTTAAATTTTGATTTAATAAAAGAAACACATATTAGTATAGTATTCGATAATCTAAATACTGGTGGTTTCTCTTGATGTCAATAAAAAAGTCCGAGGCCTCCCCCAACCTACAAGTTTAGCATGGTGAGTGAAAAACAATGCCATAGTACAAACAATAACATCTCCTTTCGACACAGTATATAATTTAATTAATTCAACATAATTTTTATCACCTTATTGTTTGTTTAGAACTAAAATTAATTCAGCATCTTAAATTTTGGCCTATTTTTTGGTGGTCCCCCTGAAAAGGTTTCATAACCCAAAGGGAAGCCATCGTTTCCACTCTGGGGAATACTACTACATACAACAACTCAGCGATAACTATGTTAAAATTATATATCCTTAAGCAAATTGAGTTCTTACAAGAGAAAGTTTCATAAACTTGCAACTTTTTGTTTCTTAATTTATCCCAGAAGTTATTCTTTGTTCTTGCTATCTATGATAGAAAAACTGTTTAAAAAGAAACAAAAACATTAATTCCAAGTAATGATACAATCAATAAGCTCTCTTGGGTACAAAATCAGAGAACTAAAAAAGATTAAACTTCTGTTTTTTAATTTTCTACATCTTTTTTATGCATAAATTTTAAATTCAAAGGATGATATTTTCAGTAAGACTTTAGCAATTCAGTATTTATAATTGTTATAGTCAAGTAGCATATACAATCTGCTAAAAAGGTAATTACGAAGTTGACAATATTTTGTCATTAATACTATTATTAAATACTTATTATGAAATACTTATATGTCTTTTTTTTTTGCTATCTTCATGGATATCCTGGGATGAATTGTTTGTGATATTTGGTGCTAGGGTTCATACAACATCCCTGAAGATACCAACAGGTCAGGAGCAAAGTTGTAAAATATAAATTAAATACCAAGTAATTATAATTAATAAATTAGAATTAGGTAACTGTACATGATAATTGGCAGAAGCACAATTTATTCTCTTTCACTGAGATAAAGGAAAAATGAATATTAATTGTAGTCGAATATCTTTCAATAATGCTAAAATTATTTAATTGTAACAACAGTGCAGAAATGGATTGGTTACTTTGTAATATTTGCAAAATAGTTTCTAGTATTCTTTTAATGATTAGAAATCTAAAGCAAAAACCATGAGTCAAACACTAATATTATTTATAGATTACCATATAAAGTAGCTAGCCTTTTAAATATGACAGTTGGCACATATGATTTCAATGTTCCCTGGTCTAATATTTTTCCTAAACATTTTGTTTTGCACAATAATTACCGTTTGCAGAAATTTTTTCAAGCCAACACCTTGAAAAGTTATTAATTTAGACAACACCAAATATTATTTATTATACAAAAAAGGAAAGAAAATTTTAAACAGTAAGTCAGTTGCTTCCCCAATGGTAGCTACTAAAATTTGATGTGAACACTGGAGGTTCTCATTAAACACATTTTTTTTTCTTTCATAGATGACTGATCAAACACATACAGTAACAAAGATTCTTTGGCTGAGTGACAAGAGAAGTTTATGATGAAATGTTGTTAATAATGGTACACCAAAAAACAGTAATGACTTGTCAGATATAAAAGAAATTAAGAGGAACAAAGAAAAGAACACACGAGACACTCATCACTTGATGGTGTATTCACAAGTCAAGTTGGACATGAAAGCTATATTCGAGGTTTGTACGTTAGAGTTACATGGTAGGTGTGCACAATTTCTTCAGTGCAGTCCTGGTCCGTAATACCGTGCGAAGATCCTACTTTTACTACAGAACCACTTTTCCTGGGGCTTGCTTCAGTTCCCAAATCTGTGGCATACAATGTTCCACTGCTGTGACTTGTGGCAAGTTTACTACCACTACCTTTCCCATTTTCTTTGTCTTGCTTGTTTTTACTTGAAGACCGTCGTATCAATTTTTTTTCTTTACTAGAGGTCCTTCGGATTAAATGTCGTTCACTGGCACTACAGGGAGCAGCTGCTCCAGCAACTGAGCCAGATGATAAGGATGATGCAATTGAGGTTCGTTGTGTTCCCTCAATTTTCATAACCTTCAGATTAACAAGCACATACTATTTAAATACATTCTGTTACATTGGGGCATTTCAACATATTAATCCAAATAATGAAAATAACTCTTAGATAATTGAGGCTGTCACCTGACAATAGTGCTGCTAGTATTTTAAAAATATTAGTAAATAAAAATCTTGTTTATAATTGCACTCATAATTAATATTCTCTAGTCTATTAAAATATTGAATTAAATATCAAATTTGAAATATGACTAAAAATTGAACATGATATTTGTAAAAATTATTTTTGACAAAAAGAAAATTAAAATCAAGGATTATATATATATATATATATATATATATAGTTATTGGGTTTGTAATCCTTTTAATGAAAGTTCTATTGTTTTCTTTTTGCAGTTTCTAATGTATATTTTTTAAACCAAAATCTATTACAAAGTCAACCTGAACTCAGTACAATAAATAAGAATTCACCAATTTCTTTATCATATTATTTGTTGTTGAATTTTGTAGAAACTCCATGTTTGAAGTGCAATCTTGGGTCTACCACACTAACCACTATATCATATAATTTTAGCTTTATAACTTCCAGTAATTAAGCTAGAGTTGCATGTTATTAATATAGTTTTATAGAATATTTATGTTAGTATCTTCACTTTTCTCTCACAGGCCTTTGTATAAACTGACATACAACCAGTTTTATCTCAATATTAATCCAGAAAAAGAAAAGAACTAAATTTGGATCATTTCATTAACATTCAGTGTTACTTGCAAGGCTTAATAAAATTGATGTTACAATAACTTGAACCCTAAAAGTCCTATATCTTCTCCTAAATAATAAATGACAATATGAAAAATTACCAGCACCTAACTGAATAAAATATTCAAAGCAAAACACAAAACAAGATGAATGATACAATGAATAATGCAATTATTTACACAAATGTTTCACATTGTATTTAATCTCTCTTCAGCATATTTGAGAGAATAAAATATAAATATAGAAATTTTCTTTAGTTTAGAAATGCTTATTTGCACTTTTTTCACTGCAATGAATATTTATGTAAGTCATAAAAAGGTTTGTCTGATATGAAACAAATTTTCACTATTACAAAATTCAATCTGTCTCTGAATGGTTCTTTTGGTCATTTGACCCTAAAAGGATCAGGTACACCCTGAACCTCTACCTCCCTCCTTCACTGTTGGTTTATTTTATGAATGTTGTAGATGAAGCTTATGTTAGTTTTCTGATATTATTCAACCTAGTAGTTAGGAAAATCTATTTTTACATCATGCAGCAACTGCATGCATACTACAGTTCATTCACACATGAGAGTGACTCTTTTCAAGCTATGTTCTGGATGTACAGCATACATTCTTTTGAGTTTTCCAACAAACATTCTACCTTACCACTGGCAACATATAGTCTTGTTTGCATAAACAGTTCCATAGATGTTGACAGAAAAGTATACAGCACTAGTCTTATTTCTACACATAAAAAATATTTTAAAATTAAAATATTTAGCTAATGGTTTGCCCAGTAATAGGTGGCCATAGGTTACATTAAAAATTAACTAGATTTAGTGATGAGAGGTACTTAGGCTTACTCTCATTATGTATGATAAAGTTTTTAGTTTTGTTTTTTGTATTACCTTTAAAATTAAGGCAAAAGCATTTCCAATTAATGTTTTTCCATTATATGTTATACCCTTCAAGAATGTACCCCCTTACATAAATCAAGGGATAAATGTCCATACGTACTCATAAACACAAAGATTTTTCTACAATAACATGTTGATAAGATGTAACTTTAAAAAGTCAAAATTATGAAAAATGAGTAGGCTGAAAGAAAGAAATTACAGGGTTCCTACCTTTGGTTAAAAATAATTTTCCATGACATTTATCCATTTTTTATAACCCTGAACAGCCTTGCAGTGCCCCTCAAATCTAACACCCTTCTCACATCTTTTCAATTTTTTTAAATCTTACTTAATTAACCACATTTCAGTTTAATTATTCAATGAAGTTAATAGCCATTTTGAATAACTTATTTGTGAATTTCTTTTAATCACTAATTCATAAATTTCAGAGAAGAAAAGATAAAGAGGCCTAATCTATTCTTTAGTTGCTACTCCTGTTCAACAGCATAATTTTATTTAATCTACAGCTCATCATTTCTGCTTGGAAGAGTGAAACATATAAATAAAACAGTCATTCTATAGTAGTGGAATGTAGAAGTGTGTTGGGTTTTGATGTACAGTCACTTAGTGATGAGTAATGAACTATTCATCAAAACAAAACAAACTATTAGTACATCAGATAATGCATTTCATAAGTCACACTTTACAATTACTTTTCTGAGCCTGGACATTAACTGAAATATTTTTCAGGTTCTCAAGGAAAAGTAAGATCCCTAAATTAACTGAAGAGAAACAAAAGGTAACAAGGCAGGGCGAGTCAAAATAATTTTAGTTGTAGGGAGTTTGGGCTGTTGTTAAGAGCAGAGTTATTTTTATTGGTTAAGACACTTCCTTTGGTGAGAAGAAACCTGATTTACCTGTAGCCAAGATTTTAAATTAGTTTACACTGATAGTGTAATTACTATCCAATTAGCAATTTTGGGTAGTAGAGTTATAAAGATTTGAAAGCTGAGTACCAGTCTGCAAGGGTACGCCATGCACTTGTGGGCACACACAGTAAGATGCGAACACAGGTAGTCATCAAAAGTGTGGTTATATACACACACACACATGCACACTATGCATAGGTGTCAGGAGATGGTATTTCCATTGGAAATAATGTAATGTATGAAAAGAAATTTTGATAATAAATCTCATTTACATTTAGGACGAAATTTTTGAAAAATCTTTAATTTTTCTTTATATCAGAAGCTCTGTCTACCAAGGTAAGAGGTGCACAAATAAACATTTTTGAACTATGTGAAAATGTTCAAATAGTTATAATAAACATTTAAGGCAACAAAAAAGAAACAACAGACAACATACAGCTTGTAACAACTTGAAATGAAGCTGCAAAAGTGAGTATAATTCAAAACATTTGTGTAAGAAAATGTTATAACTTGAATTGATCATCTGTTATCATCAGATTAAAACATTTACCTCCAAGCAAATCACCACCACAGTTTTATTAAGATTTGATATAAATTATACACATTTATTTATTTGTGACTCAAAACAATTTTTGTGTCTTTAGTAACATGTATCAAAAGAAAAAAGCATTTAAAAATCACATTTTATAATGTAGTTGTGTTTCACTTGTATCTGAATAAAATAATTATTTCAAATCATTTCACACAAAAACATCCAAGTATATACAATATGGGAAACACATTACAGATGCAAACTTATGAAATTTAAAAAGCATAAGTTGTGCTTGTTGTATATAATATGTGGGCAAAAACCTATTATCAGAGGAGTGTCAGATCATGTGCTACAATAAACACAATGCAGCTATCCTTATTTATTAATTGCAGAAAAATTATACATTTTTGTAAGACACTGTGCAACTCAAAAATACTTTTATCTAAACTGTTTCAACACTTGAGTTTTGTGCATTTTCTAATAAATTTTAACAAAATGTAACAGTCATAAGATTTTGACATTAAAGTCAAACCATTTGAAATGGCTGAAGAACAAATACTCACCTTAGCAGCGCCAGCGCTGGTTTCTTTTGCTTCTAGAGGCATGGAAACTGGAGTTGGGGAAGGACAAGGTGAGGGGTTAAGGAACCATTCAGAGCGAGTTCTCATACGAGCAGTCTGCCTTTCGTGAACCTGTGGCAGGAATGAAAGAGATTTGGTGCTCTCGGCATAATGATTGAAGACCTTGAGTTCATCCAATGTGAGGTCTTCAGTGTAAGTGAGGGAAGGCGAGTAGCCACCCTAAAAGTACAGGACAGGCAACTATTGTACATGAACATGCAAGGTTAGATGCACACAATCATGCAGGTTCAACTTCAAAACATGTAGTTAATACATAGAATATTGCATTACTGTAAATAATAAAAACATGCTCCAGTGTAATATATTGTTTATAATTAACTTATCAGGTGTTTCAATTCTTAATTAATGTACAACAGTTTTTCACTGACACTTTTATATGCTAGTTCAGAGAACCAATGACATTTCTCTTAATGTTTTTCAGCAGAAATGAACATTTCAAACATAAAAGCACTGGACTATTAACACTGTGTAAACTTTTTTTTGTTCTTTTACTAAAATAGAAAATTTTGAATTAATTCTTTTTTTCATCAGTAAAAACAGCAAGCAAATCTTCAGAAAATGTTTTCTGCTTGGCACTGTGAGTAAATGTACATGTAATACACAGAATAACCATGTTTTAATTCTGAAGAGCTGATACTGGTAGCTCAATTGAACAAAACTTAATATACAATCCTTGCTTTCAGAAACAGCAGCATGACATGCATTTACATATAACAGTTATGATTTTTTTATGACTGATTATGTCTGGTACAGAGTTTGATGATTACAGTGGCTTGTGAACATATATCTGATCTTAAGATTAGCACTCTTCTATTTTTAACCTATTACAGCACTTAATGATTGAAGTCACTTGTTAATAAGGTGTAAGACACTTAACCATGTTCCTATGGACCTGAAGCTATAGTAACACCAAATGTTGTAATGACAAAAAACTTTACACACTTGAAACTTTGGTGGGAAGTTTTTCAGAATATCCTACATGCATACAATGGTGCATTAACTTTTATACAAGTAAAAATAATCATATAATTGTACAGTTTGTTAAATCTATAAGTAATAGGTTTGCAAAAAATATGCACATAATTCCAATGTACACATAACCATCAGATACTCCCTAATTCTGTAAATGTATTAACTTCAGTAAAAGGAACAGCTAGCTACTTTACTAACTTTGCAACATTACCAGTAACATTTGTGTAGGGTAGGTACTTCCACACACGTATTATGTTTGTTTGTTCGAGTACAACCATATATTTTTGCAGTTGTATAAAGTAACACTACTAATTGGTAAATATTAAGATAGTTTATGTGCTTCAATGGTATTGGCATATGTTGATTAACAGTGTTTTCAATGCTGTACTTGCAAAGGTTACTTATGCATACAACTTTAAAAAATGACCAGATATATACAGAAGCGTAAACTTCTGTACTTCTGTATGTCAATGATAAGTTATTTAAATTTTAAAAAATTCTTTTGACTTTATACACAAAAAAGTCAGTAAATGCAAATTAAACAAGACAAGTGTAAAATTTACTCTTAAATGAAAGGAATTATTCATACTACAAACACCAAATATTTTTCCATTATACCCAATCCTGCTCCTTCATTTCTTTCTCAACTATATAATATTGAACACAAAATGCATGGCTTGTGTATAACTGATAAAAACGTTGTTTAGAACAAACATTTACAAATGTATGTACCAAACATACAGAAAAAAGGTGCATTATTCAAATAATAATAATAGAATAAGATCAATCAAAAGCCACTTGGTGCAACAGTTAGAAAATGCAGTTACTCTTGTATGCATCGCAACATAAAATGTTTTAAAACAAAACACTTTAAGATGTTTTTATTCTGTAAACTACATTTTGTCACTAAAGAAATTATGTTTAACTGAATATGAATTTTGTTAAACTCTGGTCTAAACTATTAGCACTTTCAAACAATTTGAAAACAAAAAAGTAATGTTTGAAAAAAAATTATGACCTGAAAATGTTTTGGTCAAACATGCATTTGCACATGCAAATAAAAACATGTATATACACAAAGATGACAGCTTTGAAAATCAATCACACTTGTATTATTCACACCATAAGTAGATAATAAAAATAACATGCCATTGACATCTCTCTCCAGCATATTAGTTCAGCATTGTAAGATAATTTCAAGTACCTGTTTTAATATGATGTGGTTTAAATTTTTAAAGTTAAAGCCAACAAATTACAGAAGCATATATGCAAAAATGGCTCATTTGGGTTGAGAAAATATTTTACATAGAAGCATTCAAGGTATGTTCAAGTATTTAACATTAATTAAAAACATTGCACTGAATATCAAGTTACAGTCTGTTGTTTTTTACTTTATGCAGCGTAAGAAATGAAGTTATTTGTGTAGCTTAATATCTGTTCTTTATCTAATTTAATTACATAGTCAAAATTACTTGGTGCAACATACTTTGAAAATAAAATTCACTTTAAACATTTCATTGTCCAGAAAACACAAGAGGTTGTTTTTCCATTCAGGTATGCAAACATTACCAAAGTAAAAATGTAATATTACATGCTACTATAATTAATAAAATATATCCTTTTTCACATTTTACAAGTAGTTTACATTATGGAAACTACGTGACATTCAAGACCACAGATCTTTACAGTATGTAACTTTAATAATCTCCATAGAACCATAGTAACACAAAATAAACAAAAAATATTTGAATGTCTCCTCGCTAATCCTTTAACTTTCACTTCATAATTTTACATCTCTTACAGTACCAAAATTATATAAAATATTGCTCTACCATTAGTTTTTTGAAAGAGTAACTGGAAATTATGCCCCATAATAATTCAGATTTTCTACAGATTCAACAAAAGTATCTCTGTAAAACCAGAAATAAAAGTTATTGTATTTATTTACATCCAGTAAGTACTTAAAGTATCATGCACGCACACTCAAAAGCTCTAAATCAGACACTGTTACAAAATCAAGTTGCTGTGTTGTGAAAGTAGAGGATACTTGTGAAATAAGCAAAGTGAATCAAATATTAAATCAAAGCTACTGAAGCTGTCAATTAATCAAATTCAAATTGTGGTAATTTAGAGATTATTTTAATATAAAAATGCATGCATTTACACACAAAAACTAGCATTTGCTCAACAACACTGAGAAATGAGAAACATAAAAACGTGTTGAATGCACATAAATCTATATTATTCAACTACAACATACATCCACACAATTTTTATATGTATAGATAGACAGGCTGAAATGAAGTTATATAATTCTCTCAAGAAATGAAAAATTAAGCAAATCCCAGTTTCTGCTGTCTAAAAATATAAAAATCATGATATTAATTGATTTTCTTTCTTAAAATGATTTAGAACTGTCCTTTAAACATAACATTATCAGTGCAACAGGTAAAATAAATAACATAAACAGGTTTTCATTGTATTAGCCAGTCTTAAGTTTACTTATTCATTAATAGTGTGTCTGTTTATAAACATATATACATTCAAACACTTTTTTCAGTCAAAATTAGTGATAAATGTAAACTATGCTAATTGGTTCCAGATGAAAGTAATACTGATTTCAGTTTAAAATATGTATTAAAAATAACTAGACACAATATAATAAATATAAATATCTGTTTCTGTTGTAAATAAAATGTTTCATGCAATTCTGAACTTCTTGAAGATTCTACATCTATTAGACGATGTTTCAATGTAAGGTAATAAAAAACAGAACAATCCACTTCATACTTTACGTAATTTAAAATAATTTTAAAACAAAATTGGAAGTTAACTGAAAGCATGCTGATTTCTCATTTGTAATATTACATGATGGGAAAATACAAACTATATTGTGTGTTATGTGACTGCAGAATATACTAGAAAGGCAGTTACAACATTTTTTGACTATATGCTTTGAAATATGTGTAAAATCAGTAATGTGGTTGTTACTTCGGTGTAACCAATATTTGAAGTTAGGTATATTGTAAAAAAACCAATAATTTTTTTTTTTTTAAAGAAGGTCTCAAACTCTAAATACAAAGCAGTCAAGTAATGCAGAATATAAATTATTTGATAATGCTGCACAAAGATTTCTTGTGTAGTACAAACAGTAAAGTGTCTTGTTTACATAAAAATAATCAAAGTAGATTATTGTGTTCAAAATTCAAATGTTAAATTGCAATCTTCTTTAAGTTGTGTTATTACTACTGGAATGCTTTCCAACATTATCTGTTCAACCTGACACAAATAACTGCAGTAGGTTATTGTGTGCAAAATGGTAAAAACTTTGTGCATAATAATAAATATTTTTTGTATGAAACACTTGTAGTCTAGAAATTATGTTATAATCATTGCTTCTGAAACATCATAGACCATTGAACACTTTTTACACAAAATAAATAAATAATAATTGGAATGAATACAATATAAAAAGAAATTGAACTTGCTCTGAAAATATACTGCTAAATAACAATATGAATTTCACAACATCAGTATACACACAGAGCAAGAAAATGAATGCTAAACAAAGATATGTTGTTTGTGTTTATGGATACAATTATTTAAAATCAGGTGAAATAAGCAAAAACTCTTTAAATATAACAGTGAATGTCAATAAAGTGAATTAGAAAAAAAATGAATAAAAGTAAAATGCAAAACCTGATAAGTATTAACAAAGATTTCAGCTAACTGCTTGTATCATATGGACTGATATCATTTAAATTATTTATTACTTAATCCAACACCAAGTTTTTAAACCACAATAACAGAAAATTTGGAAAGATCTGTTTAGCATAGTTATAATTAATGATGATTTGATCAAGAAATGGAGATAGTAAATAATATTTACCAATTAAGAAAACACTTATTTACTTACGAGCAATAACTGGGTACAGTACTTAATTTAGAATGACACTAAACAGGTTAGTTAAACCGTCATGGTTAGTGGAACTATAAAAATTTCACTAAATGAAAATATAAACTAGCTTTTGTCTTAGTGTTGAATTGCAATGTTCTTTAAGTTGTGTTATTACTACTGGAGTATCTTCCAATGTTATCTGTTCAACCTGACACAAGTGCAACATGTTTCCGTATTTCTAACTTCTCATGATGTGTAAGTCAGCAACCCTGAAAGGTCAGTGCAAGATGATTACAAAACATGGTAATTGTAAGTGAACAAAGACATTAAGTTTAATCAGACTTACTGTGCATGTGAAAGTTCCTACATCCATGTTCAATGCAAATCAAGGTTAGGAAAACCCAAGTTCAAGCCAGGATATGTAACATATATACATAAGCTTGTTCTAAAATTTTAATATATTAGCAGAGTTAAAAATATATTCTGTGCCTAGTTCATAATATCTAAGTACCACAAACAGCACCTCATATCTTGTCCTCAACTTTGTGCAAAACAAAAAAATCCATTATTTCATTATGACAGAAAATTCTCAATGCATAAGTATTATTTCCAGATTGAAACACAAATATGTACATTTTTCATTCTCATTTTACTGGACCACATATTCCTATTTTTTAACTTCACAGTTGATCCACAAGTGTGGTGAAAATACTCACCTTATAAAGACCATTTTCTTCTAAAGACAAGCTCAGACGAGTATATCCCTCCCCCAAGTTTGTGAGACTTCCACTAGGTGGTGGCCCCTCTGCCATTACCATTGGTTCACTAGCATGAATAAGAGCTGGAGTACTTTGGCATTCCTCTTGAGAAGATATAGCTGAAGACAAAAGGGTCAATTACTGCTTACTTTTTTTTACATGCTGCTGTTTAACATCTCAATAATTAATCTGATGAAAGCCTTATTCTGTGAATTCCAAATGTGATACTTACCAGTGCTTGATACAGATTTAAAAGAGTACTTTAAAATATTGTCTAGAAAAGTTATTGCTTCTTATATTAGTGTGCCTTTTGATACACAAACAAAATTTTAATAGAGCCAAAGTCGCTCCTTTGTTAGAAACATATGTAGCCCCAAAATTGCAAAAGTTACTTTGCCAAAGTTCCTATTTATGATGTATGTCATTCCCAACCATTGTATAAATAGGCTGGTCAGTAAAACATGAAATTAAAGGAATTCAATAACTTATACAACTTGTTTTGAATGAAAACTTCATGAAGTAGACATTCTGATTTCCAGAATGGCACACTATAATTACCATCAACAATCTTATATGAAAGAGCAATTCAAAATCACATACTTACAAAACAAAAAATGTGAGGAGAACATTTCAAATAATAAAAGATTTTATATTATAACAACCAATGGATATTATGTAGTTAAGAAACTGAGTCACAGTTATGAACCTGATATATTGGGTGTTATTTTAAACTCTCCATATTAGTTGATATGGTAGGAAAGTCACTATTACAAACCTGACATACTGGGTGTCATTCTAAACTCTCCATATTGGTTGATATGGTAAGAAAGTCACTATTACAAACCTGACATATTGGGTGTCATTCTAAACTCTCCATATTGGTTGATATAGTAAGAAAGTCACTATTACAAACCTGACATACTGGGTGTCATTCTAAACTCTCCATATTGGTTGATATGGTAAGAAAGTCACTATTACAAACCTGACATACTGGGTGTCATTCTAAACTCTCCATATTGGTTGATATGGTAAGAAAGTCACTATTATGAACCTGACATATTGAGTGTCATTCTAAACTCTCCATATTGGTTGATATTGTAAGAAAGTCACTATTATGAACCTGACATATTGGGTGTCATTCTAAACTCTCCATATTGGTTGATATGGTAAGAAAGTCACTATTACAAACCTGACATATTGGATGTCATTCTAAACTCTCCATATTGGTTGATATGGTAAGAAAGTCACTATTATGAACCTGATATACTGGGTGTCATTCTAAACTCTTGACATTGGTTGATATGGCAAGAAAGTCACTAATATGAACCTGACATAGTGGGTGTCATTCTAAACTCTCCATATTGGTTGATATGGTAAGAAAGTGACTATTACAAACCTGACATATTGGGTGTCATTCTAAACTCTCCATACTGGTTGATATGGTAAGAAAGCCACTATTACAAACCTGACATATTGGGTGTCATTCTAAATTCTCCATATTGGTTGATATTGTAAGAAAGTCACTATTATGAACCTGACATACTGGGTGTCATTCTAGACTTTTGTGTCAGTTGATATAGTAACAGTCACTATTATGAATCTGAGTTAGTGATAATCCACATTGGTAAAACAGATTCATTGTAGACACTCACTAATTGGGTATGATAACTGAGTATCCAATAAGCATCATGGTTAACTTTTGAAAATGAGTCAGTATGTATAGGTCTTATCACTGCAACTTGTCATTCTACCCTAATAATTAGTAAGGCAATAAAGGAAATAAGTTAAATTTTCTCAATATAATTCCTATATTTGGTTTAAGTTACAGTTCATATAAAAATCTGTAAAGTTGGATGTTACATTTAAATGTTAAGTGAAACCTAATGAAATAATGAATGCCACTTTGTTCAGTGGTATACAATTATCAATCAGTTTGAAGTAATTTCTTATTTGTCATTACACTTAACTAATCATTGGTCCTTGCTAAAAAAGAAAGTTTTTTTTTTGTAATAAAATATAAAATTTTTAATGTAATAGATAACTGCTCCTGATTGTTATAGTTTCAATGCTTTTTTTAACATTAGACAATTAATGCAACTATCTCATGTCACATGTTATAAGATTTTTATATTACGTTTTAACAACATTTGACAAATTCATTTAAAGAAAAAATAATGATAAAGAATTTACAGAAAGCTGAAACACCATCTAAATTTAAGTAAACCTCTGGTGAAAATTTTAAATCACTACATCAAAAAACTTAAAAAATTAACCAAAAAATCTTTGATCCAGAACCACCAATACATTTTGTAGTTATAAATTGAACTAAGTTAATAATGTTTTACTTATATTTTAAAAATGAAACATAATATTTGAAACCTTAGAATGTGTATGATGTTTGGAAGTCCACTCAATATATCAATCAGTGTTGCATCATATATACAAAACTTAAAACACTGAGAAAACCTGTTTAATTGGTAGAAAAATATTATATATACTATAAACTGAATACAGCTCTATGTACTTTCTGCATAATAAACATTTGGTAAAAATATGATTCCATTATTTAGAACACGTTACATCAATGTTTTGTTTTTAATTTAACACAACGTTCTAGATTCAAACAAATTTTTACCTTTCAGTTGAGAATGTAAAAGTCAGAGAAAAAATCACAGGTATAAAAAAAACAAGAATCTATACTGGAATTTTAAGAATGAAAATATGCAATGGTATACTGGTTTATAAACAAGTAAACATTAAGAAATTGTTAGATGGCATTATTTGGAAATACAGATTTCTCCAAAACCAATGGTCTAGCAAACTAATTTTTTACTCATAATGGAACAACTTCACAGAAGCATAGTTTTTAGATGCCTTTTGTATGGCCTAACTGATTAACTAAATGTATTCAGCTGACTATCATTTTCAGTTCTAAAATGCATAAAACAAAAATAAAGCAATCTTCCATCCTTCTACTGCTTTCAGACTACATTTTGTAATTATTAAATGTATTGCTGTTTTAATGATTTTCTTTTTCAATCTACAAGTACCACACTGGTACCACAGCAAACCCAGCATGCCTTTGATTCATGCGAGTAAATAACAAAGGACATAGACAGCAGAAACAGAGATCTAAAGTAGTAAAACAGAAGCAAAACTACAGTGAAAGCAATCAGATGTGGGGAGAACATCTTACCTTCCAAGTTACCTCTCAGCCCCCACTGTTCAGCCTCCTGATGAAGCCACAATTTCTCAGCCTCTAAAGAGGCTTTTCCTGAAGGGTAAGAACATGACTGCTTTTGTGCTAAAGTTTAGTTTCACAAAACAAACAATAAATTTTAGCAAGGGTGTTCTACAAGTTAGTTTCTGTGGAAAAAGACTGCTTTATTAGTACTACTGTGTAGAAAAATGTGAAATGCAGACCATATATTGATTTGCATTATTGTTAGTTTTCAAAATGATTAAAGTGTACTTGTACTTAATATCAATTATTGATTCACCTGGTATTCCAAAACAAATTGTACAGAGTCTAATTTAATAAAAAATATTAACTCATGGTAGTGTTTCTGCAAAAAGTACCAAAAATGTATTTTTATTCAGAAACTTATGCTTGTTTTGATGTTGTAATGTAAAACACATGCCTTGCAGTAAGCATATAAAGGATAGAAATTTATTAAACTTAGTACTGTTACTAAAATCAAGCATATAATTCCAATACATTCAGACTACAATGTTAGAGCAAACACTGTAACTAACCATATATTATACACAATATCAAAGCACATATGTAACATGATTTAAATTTACAATTACTTTGAAGCCTTCCAAATTAGCACAGAACTTAACATATTACAGATAAGTAAAGAAGCTCATGTTGCATGTCCTGTACACAATTTATATCCAAAACACACAGCAAGTGTTGCATAAAGGAAGTGCAACTTTGAAAGAAACATAATTTGCTTTACTATGTCAAGTGTTTTTACTAATCTAGATTTCAAACTCCCATATCATCAGTACTATAAGCTAATCTCAAGAAGTAAATGAACCATTTCACTGTAGCTGAGACATATATATGTATTTTCCAGTTCTCTCACTCCCTCACACTGCAACTGGGATGATTTCCACTGTCATTCAAACTTACCATGCATGACAAATAGAAGTAAAATGACTTGGAAAGTATTTATTAGCATCCCACCTGATGTTGATATACAGTTTTCCTCAATGTCTTCCATTCAGCCCTTTAAAACCCAATAAGATGTTTAAGTGGAATGTACGACAACTGTGTGTTGATCATGGCTGCACTGCTAGAGTGGCAAAAAGTAACCCTAATTGCTATGCAAATATGCTTGATGCACTTGAATCAAATAGTTTGGAAAATAGTGAAAGTGTGTGTTTTCTTACTGCAAAACCACATTGGGCTATCTGTTGAATCCACTGAGGGGAATCAAACCCCTGATTTTGGTGCTGTAAATCCCTAGACTTACTGCTGTACCAGTGGGGTACAATAGTGAAAGTGAATCAAGTGGTGCTCAAATGCAGGACGATGAAGAGTCAATGAAACAAGAGGATGCTAGCTCTCCATCTAGTGATGATAGTTAAGATGCTAAATCTGGACCAAGCAGAGGAATGCAAAAACAGCATTAACAATGGGAAAAATTTGTTCCAGTCACAGTAAATTGGTTAATGATTAAAAAAAAAGTGTTTATCTGCATATTATATATACATGTTCTGAAACTGAGAAATTTTTTTATACATTACAAATATTTTAAAATCATGTACAGCTACAGTACTTGCTTCAAGATTAAACTCATGGTTTGTAAAATTACACGTGTAATTTATATGAAACCATAACACTAATGTTCTGTCCATAATTATTAATAATTTGTAATGACTTCCAAACAAAACCCAAAACTTGAGTTTTCAAAGTTATAAATTACAAATTAGTAATATTTCTGAATTTTTTTTTCCCCTGAAGAATTATCTTGTTTGTCCAGAAATTAAGTTTTTGAGATTTCAGTTCTTCAAATAAAAAGAAGAGATTAATTTTAGGTTTAATTCTCATGCAACTTCTTTAAATAAACATAATTTATAAACATGTATGATCTCTTTTCATTTCAGTTATTATTTCATTTGTTTCAGTATTTAAAAATTACTTGTAGTAGCTCTGTACTGCCATTAACATTTTACTCCATCATTATATGAATAAGAAAGATAAATCTAGATTGTAAACATGACATAAAACTTCCTTACTACTAACAATTAATTCCAGCACTATTCAGGTAAAGGAAATTAAGCTCAGAATTTGTACAGATAACACAGTTAACTACCTTTTACTACTTACAGATTACACCCTCACTGTTTGGCAAAAGCAAGTTCGACCAAAAATTAGAAAATAGGAATGCCGTAAAACTTAAATGGTTGTATTTTAACAAATTACATATTCAGTCTATACTGCAATATACTCTTTTTTTACATAATTAACATACAGGTATGAAGTGCAAACAAATCATCCAAAGTTGTAATATTTACAGTAATATGTTATTAATGAAACAAAGAAGCATTTTAAAGACCAATATATATGCAAAAACGGCTTGTTTGGGTTAAGAAAATATTTTACGTAGAAGAGCGAACAACGTTTCGACCTTCTTCGGTCATCGTCAGGTTCACAAAGAAAGAAGGTAACTGACCGGAAGCTGAGCCGTTTTTGCATATATATTTCTCTACAAGTGGGTTTTCTCGACATCACTGATTTTAAAGACCATTTATTCACAATTAAAGACAAAGCTACACAATAAGCTATCTGTGCAATACTTCCCAGGAATATCAAAAACAAATATTTATCATTATAAGCCATGGGGGCATTTCAAGGGAATTAATAAAAACTATTTGATAATAATCAAATAAAAATGAATACTTCATATGGAGTAAAATCATAAAAATTTATTATCCTGAAAGCACAGGGTATTTATACAACATAAGCACTATACAACAAATACATTTACATTATGTTATTTTCATTTTAAGGTCAAAATACTAGTACAGTTTCTTATAGATATGTTCAAACAGTATGTTTTCAAACAGAAAAACAATTTTTCACATATCCACATTAACAGCAAAATTTACAAATACATGTATATACAGATATTTACAAATTTATAAAAAGAGAAAATAAAAACTATAACAGACCAATTGTTTCACACGCAAAAATATAAAATGAATAATAATTAGTTAAGTCAAAGAATACAAATATATATATAAACACATTATAAAAATGTGTCAAAACTTACACAGAATATAAAGAGTTGTCACCAAGTAAAACTTTGAACATTCACGTAAAAAACAACCATCAAAAATACTGATGTGACAAATGGAAATATGTTATCACAAAGGATTAAGTATCTGGAAAACATTTTAAAAATAGTTACAGTGATTGCCAGTTACAGTTAAAATTTTTAAACATCCAGTGAGGCTAGAAAGTTCCACAGTATCAGGTTAAAGTGCTCACACTAATATACCATGGAGAAATTTCTGTGTTTTATGATGCCTACAGGGGATGACTTTGGTAAGACAAAACATCATGTTTATATGAAATTCCTAAAATCTTCTCTATGTCTTGTCCACAAATGGTTGATGGTAAGCAGTGACATTTTTGCTGTAGACTCTACCACACAGAACACCATCAGCAATGGAAGAAATAGCTCATCCTCTCACTGATACAGTAGATTGTAAACCTACTTTTTTAAAAATTTTGTTTTATATATTAATGAAGAGAAGAAACAGTTTTAGGCATCTAACACATTTACATACTTTAAATCAAGATGAAAAATGCTTGCTCTGTTTTATGTTACTTTTAAGGCTCAAAGAATCCATTCTCAATTTATTGAAACAATGATCCAGGCTGGTTGCTTGCAAACAAGATAGGTGGATTCAATGATTTTTTTCTAAATATTATACTAAGCACATACAATGTTAAACATCATAAAAAGAGCTGTTTCTTTCAACTTTTATACGATACACACTGGTCTACTAAATTGTGTATTTTCAGTCAATTCAAGAATCTCTGTGCTGCACCTTAGTTATATTCAAACCTTTGAAGAACATTTCAGGCTAATAGATTTTCAAGTCAACAGGATTAACAACAGAGATAAATCACACTGAATCACAGATGTATTTTCCCACATTTCTATTAATTACTCCACAACCACTGATTTCACTATTTCATAACATGGCGTTTTGGGACAATATGGGCCCCATTGATCCATCTCAAATGTCTGATCCTATAAACTAAATTAATTTAAAAAATAACAAAATCCTTAAAGCCAGTCCTTGTCAATCATATACACATATGTACATACATATATCATTCTTTTTCTTAAACTCACTTAAATTTACTGCCTCTACAAAATCCAAAGACCAACTGCCCTGTTGAAAAATGAAATTGTCTTAGCTGAAAAAGATTTGCACCCTACCAAAATTTGATATTTGCATTCCATGGTCCTACTATTCTCACTGTTAAATATGAAGAAGATGATACATCAACACCATCAATTCCATTTACAATCTTAAACAATGCAATCAGATCCCCCCTAACCTTTATTTTTCAAAAGAAAACAATCTGAAATTTCAGCCTCTCCTCATATGACCTCTTCATTCCAAGCCCCATTCTAGAAACCTTTCTCTGAACCCTTTACAACAATTCAATATCTTTCTTAATCTAAGGACCTAACAATATTCCAAGTGTGGCTTATCCAGTGAAATTATAGCCTCTCTGGACTTGTATTCAGTATTTCTGTAGATGCAACCTAAAATTTTGTTTGCCCTCAACACACCGCTTAGATGACTACAGAGTCTGATTAACTATTCTACCACGATCCTTTCTATCATATATTGTTAAGGTTATTTCCACTAAAATTATATTTATAATTAAAATTATAACCCACATGCATTATCTTGCACTTGTTATAATTAAAACCCATCTGCCACTTATTTGCTCAAAACAGTAAATGATCTAAATTGTTTTGTAAATCAGCAGCATCCTCTTCACAGCTAGTGACATCCAAGATCTTAATATCTGTAAATTCAAGTACCTTTTTAACTATTCTTTCAACTATTTTATGAGATTTTGACATTTAAAACTTTATCATTAGGTTAAAATATATATAGTTTGATAACTTATTACCCTGTAGGTCTTTTATAAAACAATCACAACTGCACAACATCTGATAATTTTGTTTTTTGACATGATAATATCTTTAGACTTATCAAAATAATGGCTCTTTTGTAAATAAGCCAGTTCTTCCCTTGGGTAAAAATAAATTATGATACCTTTTAAAATGTTCTTTGCATCAGTCAAGGAGACACCAGAAAATACTTAGTATTGCAGGGATTAGAAAAGGCTCTTACAGACAGCCAGTATGCTTTATTAACAACCTGGAAATTGTAAAATACTTCTATTGACAGGAAAGTTACCTTAATAGAACTTTAGCACAACTGAAGAAGGATATTGTTGTTGTTTTGTTATTAAGAACAAAGCTAAACAAACAGCCAACTGTGCTCTGCCCACCATGAATAGCAAAATCTAATTTCTAGCAGTACACGTTCACAGACATACCACTTTGCTGCTGGAGGGCAATGAAGAAGGAATATAAGATATAACAAAGTTTGTAACAAAAAAAAAAAAAAATTAAACATTTATATCGTTGAAATACATTCTGAATGTAAGAGTAATACTTTTATTGTACTCAAATAAAATACCAGAACAAATGTCTGGTTAACTTAATTGTCAAATATAAATTATTTAAACCTGTAACAAGACAGAGATATTTCACAGCTTAAACAAAAAGTTCTGAAGTTCATAAGGACATACATTTCTAATTTAGTTAGTTGTGTTTTTACAACAAAGCCACTATGGGCTATAAACCTGCTGTGTTCACCACTGAAAGTTGAACCCCAGATTCAAGTGTTTTGAATCTGTATACTTACTACTTTCTCATCAGGAGACTTTTTAGTTTATGAGAAAACTGAAATTATCACAACATTAGTGGCTACAAAAACTTTACATAAAAATAAACATTAAATCAAAGAAATTATAATATGATGGGTGCTTTACTTAACTGCTTGATTGAAGAACTGCTACATATTTGTCCTTATGTACGAAAGCAATGACTATAAACCATGATAATTACATATCAGAAATCTTTCAGCTTTTAATTTTCACTGCATAATATCTCCAACCTGTATGGTATTTTAAACAAACCCATATGGATAATAAATTTTTAAACATTAATACAATTAATAATGCTGAGAAATATCACATTAGGTCACAGATGTATTTTTCTATATTTCTTTTAATTATTTCACTAGTGCTAGTTTCACTATTTCACCAGATTTTGAAAGTTAGAACTATAGCATTAGATTAATATATATATATATTTTGATAACTTGTTATCCAGCAAGTTTTATAACTCTCACAATGTTAGTTACGCAACCTCAGAATAAAGATTTTTTTTTTTTTTTACTAGGACTATTAATATGTACAAATCACATAGAACTCTCTTACATGTATCTCAGAACAGATGGTATGGGTATTAACACTTTTATTGCTAAAGACAGAACAACGTTTCAATATACCTAGGTCATCTTCAGGTTAAGAAGATCACCTAGGAATGTTGAAACATTGTTCTCTCCTCAGCAATAAAACTGTTAATACCCATAGCATCTGTTCTGAGATATATTTTTATTTCAAGTGGACTTCTCGTCATCAGGAATTACATGTTCATGTTTGTGTGTGCATATATCTTTAAATAAAGAGACAAATGTAAGAAACCCTCTAACCTGAGGGTTATTATTTTAACCAAAATTCCAAGTTTCTGATTTTTCTGACATTGTAGTTTCCACTGCATAAAATAAAGTTCGGACCTTCTTCCACTTGGTGTTGGTTTGTTTTTAAATTCACTTTTCCATTTCAATTGCTTAAACGCTGTTAATTTACACTACTCAAAACTGGTTTGTATGCACTGGTAACTGATTAGTTAGAACTTTTAACATGGAAGTTTGTTACTTCACATTGACAGTACATAAAACATTCACACATTTCAATTATCAATTGTGAAACGAAATTTATAAACCACAGTTTGGTGAGTGACAGTTTAAACCCTGCAACTTATACTACACTTACCAAGTTTAATAAAAAGTACAAGCGTAAAAAATAAATTTAAAAAGCATAAAGAAAAAAATATGTTAACCATGTACCACATTAGAAAATAACAAATTTAACATCACATTTTCTGGATGTAGAGAGTTGTGCAATTAAATCTGACAAACATCCAGTATCTGTAATACAAAAGAAGATGAAGGACAAAATAAGATTAGTAAATAATCAAAGTCAGTTGACTGCCAGCCATATTTACTCATACAACAATAACCACCAAGTGAATTTCTGGGATGTTAAGCATGCCTTAAACTGTAGATGAGCTGCAGTTACTTCTAAGGTGTGACTACATCATACATGGACTTTCTGAATTGTCATCTTCGTCCCATTCTAGTAGGCAACTGGAGTAATTCTTCTTTCTGAAACTTGTGCTCTTAGCTAAGGTAAAGAAAAATTTTAGACCTTTTAGAACAATGAATCAGTTCAAAGTACAACTGTAGAGAATTAATTAATTAATAGTATGACATGGTTGTAAAAATTATTCAGATTCAATTTATTATCACTACTATTACATTTAGTATTGAATTCATATCATTAAAAATTTCGTTATTATTGTATGTTTAACAAATGGAAAAAAAAAATTACCTGTGAATACTTCGTTCATCCTTTCTTTGTATATATATTTCACGGATGAAAATGGACGAAAAAAAACACAAAAACAAAAACACTCTGAAATGTACAAATATTTGCTTCAAGCACAAAAAAGTTAGAGGTCAGGTCCAGGGTCCACCTAAGACCCTAGCATCTTGGGAATTCTGAATTTTCAGAGAAGCAGTTGCACAAAAATAAATCATCACAGGACATTTCTGCACATGTTATAAACATCTGAAAATTTTATAATTACATGAATATACATATATATATATATAAATTAGTTCTGAAATGTAATGCTCAAGAGCTACAGCCATGTGAAAAAATTAGGACACCCTATGAAAGCCTGTGTATTTTTGTAACATTTTTGGATATATAGATATTTAATCTCAATTTTATCAATACTGAGAGATTATAGAAATATAACTAAACAATTAAAACTAAAGAAAAGACTTTTCAAGATCTTCTGTAAATGTCATGCTACAAAAATGCACATTCGAACTGAGGAAAAAGTTAGAACACCCTACCCCCTAATAGCTAGTGTTACCCCCTTTGGCTGAAATAACTGCAGTGAGATGCTTCTTGTAGCCATCTACCAGTCTCTGACATCGGTCTGAAGAAAGTTTGCCCCACTCCTCAATGCATAATTCTGTCAGCTGTGAGATGTTTGAGGGGTTTCTTGCATGTACAGCCCGTTTCAAGTCACCCCACAGCATTTCAATGGGATTGAGATCTATGCTTTGACTCGACTATTCCAGAACTCTCCATTTCTTAGTTTTCAACCAGTCCTTGGTAGATTTACTGGTATGTTTTGGGTCATTGTCGTATTGCAGGGTCCAGTTCCACTTCAGCTTTAATTTTCTTACAGATGGTCTCACATGATCCTCAAGCACCCTCTGATATGCAGTAGAATTCATGGTGGATTCTATGACTGTGAGCTGTCCAGGTCCTGCTGCAGCAAAGCAACATCAAACCATGACACTTCCACCTCCATGCTTCACAGTTGGTATGAGGTTTTTTTCCTGGAATGCTGTATTTGGTTTATGCCAAACATGTCCTCTGTTCTGGTGTCCAAATAATTCAATTTTGGACTCATATGTCCAAAGAACATTATTCCAGTAGTCCTGGTCGTTGTCTACATTCTCTCTGGCAAACTTCAGTCTGGCCTCGATGTTTCTCTTAGAGAGCAAAGGTTTCCTCCTTGCACACCTCCCATGCAAGTTAAACTTGTGCAGTCTCTTTCTGATTGTAGAGGCATGCACTTTCACATCAACAGTAGCCAGAGCCTGCTGTTGGTCCCGTGATGACATTTTAGGGTTTTTGGAGACCTCTTTTAGCATCTTGCGGTCTGCTCTCGGGGTGAACTTGCTTAGACGACCAGACCTGGGCATGTTGGCAGTTGTTTTGAAAGCCCTCCACTTGTTGACTATTTTCCGGACAGTAGAATGGCTGATTTCAAACTCTTTTGAGATCTTTTTAAATCCATTACCAGACTCATAAGCTGCTACAATTTTCTTTCTAAAGGCCTCAGACAGCTCTTTTGCTCTCATCATGGTGCTCACTCTCACTTCAACAGTCAGGAGCACACCAAACTAAATGTCTGAGGTTTAAATAGGGCAAACCTCATTCACAATGCTGAGTAATGATCTTCTAATTATGTGCACCTGGTGTGAGTTGAGCCATTTTATATGGGTATAAATGTGGGGGTGTCCTAACTATTTCCTCAGTTAGAATATACATTTTTGTCGAATTACATTTTACAGAAGATCTTGAAAAGTCTTTTCTTCAATTTTAATTACTTAGTTATATTTCTATAATATCTCAGTATTGTTAAAATTGAGATTAAATATCTATATATCCAGAAATGTTACAAAAATACACAGGCTTTCATAGGGTGTCCTAATTTTTTCACATGACTGTACATGTAACGAGCCAAACAAATAACAACTCTACAACTGCAACATGTTTACAGTATTACACTCAATTATCCAAGCATATATCATTCACTCTAAATAAGTGTCAGTCTGGCTGCTTCTAACTAAAACAATGTTGGTGGACCTATACATCTACATATATAATGTTTTTATCTATTTCAAAACTTCTCTCACATTCAAAACATAGAAGTCTATTTTTTTGTGAAAAAATATGTAAAAATGATCTAGGATAAAAGAGATAGTGATATTTTTGGCAGAGACTGCCACCCTTAAATAACTTATAACGTTATAGTAATGATGTTTGAAAAACACTTTGAAATATGTGTATGCATTGTTTATAAAGAAATTAAATGAAAATGTTAGTTACATTTTTACAATATTTCAACTTTTAAATAAAACTGAAATTTCATCACCAAACAAAAAATTTTAAATGTATGTATTGTTTATAAATAAATTAAATAAAAATGTTAATGTTTTTTATGATATTCCAACCTTTAGATAGAAATGTAATTTCTTTTCATCAGTACACAGTATTATTATTATAGAACTAAGCCATTCATCAAGGCTATTTGACTTGTATAAACCATATGAATTTGGACAAGACAACTATTTTCTTGTGATACCCTATTTTACACAGTGTTACAGCAATTTAAAAATATTTCATTATGCAGGCTTTAGAGCTGGTTAATTAGTGGAATTTAATAATTGATTAATTGTTGGCCTGATTCATTGATTACATTAAAATAATCAATTATCCTCACCAGACATGGATAGTTGGAATAAATGAAAATAATACTACGAATAACAATCAGAAACACTAGTTTTGATTAGTTACTTACTTTTGTAAGTTGTGGCAATACATGTTTAAGTTCAACCTTAAATTTATAAAATTTAATAATTAGAAATCATAATGGCAATACTTCAATTAATAATTCGAAAAATCAAAACTGATAATAATCAGAAATCTTGCTTTACCTATTATCTCAAATGACATTAATTAATACAAGGAAAGTTCATATGTATTTGATTATATCTGTTAACTGATTTCAATGCCCAGCTCTAACATGCTTTTATACATCCATTCTTAACTTTTTGAGTAAATATATTTTTGATATTTAAGCATATAAAAATAAAGGTCTCTCAGTAGCTCAGTAGCACATTTATGGACTTACAACACTAAAATATTGACTTCAATTTCTTATAGTAGATAGAACACAAATAGCCAATTATGTAGCTTTTCAGTAACAAGATAACAACAGACATTAAACTGTTTAAAAATACTTGCATGTACTTACTACCACAGTCCTTCAAAGTTATAATAATACTAGCTTCTGAAAACTGTTTATTTTATCCTTGTTAATGTTAACAAACAGATCTGACAAGTGAGGTGACAAAAGTTGCTACTTTACCCCTAAAAAGGTTTAAACCGTGATCATTCATTTAAATATATCTGATATATGTTTAAATGATAACTTTTAAAAACATTACTTGTATTTACAAAATTTACATTTTCTCATTGAACATAAAAACCTTTTATTTATTAAAAGATAAAATGCTATAAAAATACTTAATTTTTGAAACTAAGTCTTTTTTTAGTTTGTTACATCTTATCCAAAATGTCTCACACATCTTATAATTCATCCAAGTGCATCCATCATTCAAATTGATGGCATTTCTATATTTATAGAGTGGTAATGATAGTTTTTACAACTCTCCAACTTTAAAAAAAATATGAGGTTTATCCCTCCTTGCTGTTTAGTGCTTACCTTTATGCATTTTAACCTTAAAATTGAGAGTCAATTATACACAATTTCTTCTGTTTTTCTGTTAATTTTCACCAATTCCCCACATAAAACTCTGCATAACTTTCAGACTTACTCTCTTGCTTTGTAAAATTCAACAAAATTGTTAAATCAATGTTTTAGTGTTAATGAAATTTTCACTTTTATTTGCAATGTAAGATAAGTTTTCAACATGTTCATGACAATTACAGTATTTTGCACACTTAGTATAAACAAAAGCCTGTGTTCTTTAGCATCTATTAAAATTTTTATTTGTTAAAGTCTAATACATTGTATCTATGTCTATCAGTTACTGAACAGCCTACAACAATACGAGCAATAAAGTACCTAATTAATAGTACTGTTTTGAGTTTACTTACTGATCAATTATATTACAAGTTACAGGTTTTATGGTAAGTATGACTTGCTTTTAGAACAAGTACAACATTTCAATCATTGATGTATTCATTCTCATATGCAGAACTTTTAACAATAAAGGCATTTCTTACTGTTAAGACCTGTGCACTTAAGAAAGATCACACCAGTGATCAAAATGTTGTACTTGTTTTAGAAAAAAATCTTACTTACTGTAAAAACTGTAATTTGTAACATAATATAAAGTACCTAATTAATTCCTTCTCCTTGACAGTTTTTCCTTCTTGTGTTCCCTTTATGTTTTTTTGAAGAAAGTGCATCAAACCAACTCACTAGAACAAGCAGTAAACCTAATTTGTTTATTATTTCCGTTCATCACCAATGTGTTAGCTTTATTCATTTAATGCAATTACTGGTTGTAAACTACAATATACAAAACAATTAAAAACAGTTTTTCAGTGAATTACAAAATAAATACACTGAAGCTGAAAGATCAACCACAAATTATAACAAAATATTAGAGACACCTTTATCACTTTGATCAAATATGCACTCAAAAACTGTTGACCAAAAACTTAAAAGTTTCATACTTACGAGATAAAAGAGTATCTGGTGGATAACGGAAGGCAAAAACCCAATCTTCTTCAACTTTTAACACATGACCTGTTATACGTGCATAGTATTCATAATTCTCTCGTCCGAAAAGGTTGCTGACCCCAAAGTTGTCTATCAAAAACTTCATTATTCGAGTTGCTACCTGCATCAAAAGTATGAATTAATCAGACACAGGCAAATTATATTTCAGTTGAGTAAAACATTTTCATTTGTATTGTTAAAAATGTATGGAATTTTAATATGTTATTTTTACTGTGAACACACACTATGTTAAAAAATGTCAAGGAATGACATTTTAAAGCTATATTTATTTTGTTTATTTACAAGAATATTTTTAAATGGAACTGTCATATATTATACTAATAATAAACTGTTATTTGTACAGAATACAAATAGTACATTTTAAAAATAATTTTGATATAAGTTTAAAAACAGTTTTTGTAATTCTACAATGTATCTACAAGTACAAAAATATTCCAAAAGTTACATAATTTTGTAATGTAAATGCAGGGTTTTCTGATCATAAAATGTTTCATATAATTCCTATTTATAGCTTTGTATTTCAAGTAGTTTTAATGGCACAGTAATGAGAGCAGCCTTTACATACATTTTTGTTATGATAAATTACAATAATTTTCAATGATGCAGACAATAATACTTTAAACAATGGGAGTGTACACAGCATTCATAAAATTAACTACTGCATAGAGCATTGCAAAGTTTGGAAGTAATGATTAAACATCTAACAACCATCATATCTTTCCACCCAGACTGGATGTATTCTATTTAGTAGATATTATTAAGGGTTTAAGTCTGAGAACAAACTGTGTCTCACATCATCAACATCAGTTAGGACTAAGTCATGTCAGTTGACATTCCTATCAACCTTCTCAGTACCATCTTATCTTCAAATTTAGTATGCTCCTCATCTTCAGTTGATGTTTCTGTCCTTTTACAAGGATCTTTTATTCATTTTGCCCCCTATTACTTAAAGTTTTCCAGGTAATCTTCTTTTCTGTTGTTTCCAATTCCAACATTTCTTCAGATATTTATATATTTTCAATTGTTATATATAGCTGTACCATCTCAACTTACTTTTTCAGTATTCTCTAGTATTGATGTTACAAAATGTCTGGCTCATCAATGGTTAGATTAGTTGATTTTGAGTAGGGGATCAATGTTTCTTCAACAAAAATTAATTTACTGTTAGCTTGCTCAGCTTGTTGCGACTTCCCCGGACAGTTAAACAGTACCTTCACAATACCTATAGCTTCCTTTTAATAAAGATTCTACACTCTAATATTCAAACCAAACTATAATTGATAACTTAAAAGTCATTTCTTCCCCAACCTCACTCTTGTATACATTATTCTTAAGTGTCCAAAACCTTTTATGGATATCTTTCAGATCACAGTAGTTCATTTATAACAGATATGAAAATATAACTAATTTATTACAATCATGTTTTTCATCCTCTGCAAAAATATACATGTAATATTCTGGATACAGTGTCTCTGACTGGACATCACTATTACACAAAAAATCAACTTCATTGTTTTGAACTGATAATGGTAAAAGTTTAACTTATCTGTTTTAAACTGAAAAATTAAATCTCAATCTAAAATATTTATTTAATTCATACTTGGTGGGTAATTTTTGTCTAGCTTTTAATACAAGTGGTTACTTAACAATAACTAGTATTCATCAATTTAGACACTACTAAAGTTATCCTTTTAAAAGGTTTAGTGATGTACATCTTTAGGCTTACTGGGAGCTCTTCATACAAAGTCCCCTTTGTAAACTAGCAGATTTTGAATGCCACACATTTGTGTTAGTGACAAATACACAAAAACAATATTACGTTTCAAAATAAATGTATAAAACAACGACAAAAAGCCTTAACAAGATACACAACATAACCTAAAACACAATCACTTTACTGGGGTCACACACCAATGTATTATGATTACTTTGCCCTTTATGAGTAACAAGCACAGTTAATAAGCTTAGATATAAAGTCCTATCAGTTCTGCATGTACAATTTGTAGGTGTTTTTTTTTTTTTTTTCACTTACAATGTAATAGTATTAATTAATAAAACTGCAAGTGAATTGCGAGTCACCCAAAGGAAACAATATCGTTTCTGTATATGCAGATATCCATATTTTCTGCATACAACCCTAATTTAATTTCTTTAAACATTGTTTAGTTACTTCGTATTGTGTTGTACCACAGTGATTCAGCCACTTTCTTCTGGATGGTTGTATTTAAAATTGACATAATATACATTGTTTTGAGAATATATAAATATTAATCATGAAACACTGGTTATAATTTATACGAGAGATTAAATACAGTATATTACAAAGATATTGAATATCTATAAGTAAACAAGTCAAGTAACAAACACAGTTGATATAAAGTTACTATGGAATAGCATATATCGTGAGTAAATTTTGACATTACTTGATATTTCTGGGGTAATTTGGTGCTACTGATATGTGAACATTTTTTAGAAGGGTAGTAACATCCCTTTTTAAATGCACAGTATTCATACACTTGATCATAACGATGTGTTCAGACGAAGAACTTACAAGATGGAGTATCCCTTATACTTAATGGCATTGTAAAACAAAGGAATATGGATCAAAATGAGATACCATGACCATTCAGAAAGAAACTTGCAACAAGTTGCACACGAGCAATGGTAAGTAAATGTGTCATGTTGTAATAGGTGAGAATCTAAGAACAAAGATCAGTGGTAAAAATTATTCATATGCCACAAGAAACAACATAATCAGAAGAACCTCTATGTGAAAAAGCAACACATATTAAATGTATATATGTTGCTTCACGTACCTAAAGCAGCTAGTGAACCGACAAGAATTTAGGCTATTCCATACCAATCAAGTCATCAGACACAGAACTTAAAGATTTTTCTGCAATTAAACTGTAGACCTTGAAGCTAGAAAATTTTTGTTCTCATACAGTAGAATGGAACACAGAGTAGAATGACTTGAACGTGACAGCCTTCAGTGGAACTTCTCTAACTGGATTCTGTGCTGCAAGCTTATTGTCAAGATTAACAGTCATCAGACAGAACATGACTGAATGTAGTGGCATGGACTATAATGACAAGAAGAGGCTCCAAAATCATTTTAACATAACATACACAACCTGCCACTGCAGATTGTGTTAGTTTTCAGTCTTTACATGAATGATGCACGTTGCTCTTCATATGGACCAAAAATTACATCTACAATTAAAATAAAAAGAAATTATACGGAAACTTTGTCAACTGTCTACAACACGAGAAGTCAACTATAAGAGCAACATCATAAAATAAACTATCCAGTAATATTCCAATCAGATCAATGATATAGTATTTAAAGAACAGCGTGTGTGTGTGTGTGTGTGTCAGGAGGTATGTTTTTAAAACAATAATACCTAATATTAAAGAATTTTCTAAATAAAATTACTCTGAGAATTAATTGTTAGTGTGAGTATATTATTAAGACAGTTAATCATTTACTGCAACTAGCATGATGATATATATATATGTATGCATGTATAAGATGAAAGTAGAGTTTTAACAATGCAAGATTAAAAATCTTATTCCCCAAAAAGTGAAAAAATTACAAATAAATGCAAATGTAAATTGTTTTATAAAATGTTATGTATGTATGTATGTATGTTTGCACAAAGCTACACAATGGGGTATCTCTGCTGTGTCCATCATGGATAGCAAAACCCAATTTCTTGTGTTATAAGTCCACACACCTACAGCTATGTCACTATGAGCATATGTAGGTCAAAGTATAATCAGAGATTAAAGTGGGATGGAATGCCATCCCACTTCTTTTCAGAATGGCCCAAAACCATTCCACTATATTTTTAGTTGATTGTAAGCTTCTCAGAAGTAAAAGGTTCAATAGAAAATGCAACAAATATAGTGGCAACAGACTGGGAAGAAGAACTATACATATCTATTCTTAAAACGTAATGTAAGACTGAGTCAGGAATAAGACAAAGCAAAACACAGATGAAGAGAATGAACTCTCTCACTACGGGCTTGGTTGACGTAATCAACTTCATGAAGATGAAGTAACAATGATACCTTTCATATAACAGTATACACCTGTTTGTACTTAATTTTATTATCTTATTGCTCTCTGATTCTTGTATAATTAATGAACCTGCCAAACAAGTTGTAAATAATTTGATGAATGTGCAACTTACATTACCATATTAAAATTATGTTACATACCATCTTCTTCTTTCTCTTACTCACTGTTTATTTAACTCACAAAAACAGGAACCATCTTATGGTAAATAAGTGTCACCTGAGTATCACAGGTCAAAATGAAAGTAGAAATGTTCAAGAGAGGTTAAATGTGCATACTGAGACTTAAAAGGGGAGGGTCTTTTGTTCATAGGCTTGTTTATCACAAAAGCAGAAACCACCTGCTAGTAGATAAGTGTAACCTGAATATCACCAGTTAAACTGAAATTAAAAATGTTTAAGAAAAGCTGTGTGTGTGTATATTGTGGTTTTGTTTTTCCTCTTTCTTTTCTTTTCTTTTTACTAGTTTAAAGGCTTTTGTTTATAATTGTAATAACAATTTTCAAATGAACTAGTGTTACTTAAAACATGCTAAAACTGTAAAAAACATATGGGTAAGGAAACCTCACAAGTTTAATGTATAAATAAACCAATTATTCCATCAGCCAAAACTTTGTATCTTAATGTTACAAATGTTTGATATATAAATGTATAAGACAGTACCAAAAACACTAGCAAATAACTATTAGAATTACAAGAGTTCTAATATTAGAAAAATGTTCTCCAAAGCAATAAACATGACATATGCACAACATAATATTCTTAATTTGGAAAAAATATTAAAATCATGAGTTTAACAACAAAGTACACAGGAAAACTTTTGTACAATGAGATGTAGAAAATGTAATGTTAAGCCACAAAAGTGGTTGCTTAACTCAAATGAACCTTTGTAAGTTAGTGCTTGGAATAAACTGACCTCAAACCTTCATACCTGCTAGATTATGCAAGTATTTGGATTATTTAATACAGATGAAACTCATGCTCATTATTATTCACTTAATAAATAAAAATATAACACTTAAATCTGCTGGATTCGATGATTCAAGTCTCACAATATTTAACTTATGATTACTAACTTTGATCACAACCACCACAACCAAAAGCATCCAGATTCTATTAAGATCTGCACACAGAAGCCTCAGATCCCACTGTTATTCAGTGCATCATGTTTAATCTAAGACTTCTCATAAAACTGTTTTGAAAAACCATGTGTCTACAAAAAACAATCTAAATGTAAGCAGAGCTGTTTTGAAAACTTATACAAAAATCTTAAGAACAAGAGAACAATTCACAGGTTATACTTTTTGTTTGTATAAAATAACTTTACAAAGAGGTTTTAAATACATTTTTCAAGTAACAGAATTAATTTCAACTGTTTTATCTTCTGGCTGCTTTTGTAATGAAGAAAATGATGAGAAAATCTTCAACTGAGCATTTTATTAAACCATAATCATCTGCATTATTATACAAGGAGGGGCAATACTGAAATAAAAAAAATGTGAAAACTGTGACTTCTGTAAACCAACTTTTAATATTAAAAATCAAGTTACTGAAAACAAATTAAATAAGTATGCAATAATGAAAAACAATTTTTTTAACAAATGTATACATTCACATTAAAATAGAATCCAAGTTTAACGTTTACAAAAAAAATTAAATAAAATCAGCAAATATTTTAAAAGCAAATTCTTCATTGTCACAATGACGTGATTGAGGTGCTTGTACACTTGCCTAACTGCTATAATATTTTTCAAAAGAAAAGACAAAATTACGAAGAGCAAAGCATGCTAATTATCATGCTAAAATAGACATGTTGTGAGTTAACACCCAATAAATATTATTTTCTAAGGTTTTAATTTTGTTTCTATCAACACCATATAGAAACGATTGGTATGAAATAAAGACTGGTAAGTCTACTAACATTGTTTTATTCTTATTTACTCTAGATTTTTTTTTAAACAGAAAAATTGTGTCTGTCAATAGTGATTTTAATTTATTACCTTATTAGCATCAGATGGAAAAATAATCTACATGTATTACTTTCACTCTTTCTAACTCTAATCTGAATTTCAAAGAAAAGTAATTTATCAGTGTTGTTAAATACAGTCATTTGTTAAACAATGTATGACAATAAGTTAGTATCAAGAGTATTAATGTATGAGTGTAATCTGATGAAAGAGAAATGATTAAGATACACAAAGCATTATTTTAACAATGCTGCATGTACAAAGACAACCACTAGGCATAATAAAAGTCTATTAAAATACAATGCAATAAAACAAGTGCATCGAGAAAATTTACATAAAGTAAAAAATGCTAATAGAAGACATGAGGTTTTTCTTCTTAGTTTTTCTGTATAAGCAAATAATTTTGAATGTATCATTGTATACGTCAATTCTAATATTATAGTAGTGTAATAAAACTTTAAATAATTTTATATTTTAGCTCAAGTTATGTCACTGTTTTCTTTTTCCTAAATATTAAAAGGCCTTCCACAAGAAAATACATAAACTCTTATAGACTAATGAAAGCAAATATCGTAAATTTCACCCATCCACAATTAATATTCTGAAAGTTTTCCACTAAGAGTATCTAACATTTCTTTGTTATACAATATAATAAATTGGACAAATTTACTTATTTCTTTTGATGAATATAAAAACTTTTGTAATTTTGTTTTATGAAATCTCTAAGTAGTCTATTTAAGTTGCACCAACATGAAAAATACAATATCAGGAAAATAAAATATCATTTTTGTACTTTTTTATACATTCTACAGTTATAATACACTTCTAGTAGTGTATATATGAAAATACACTTTTTTGTCTTGAAATAAGTCATCAACATGTCTATGTATGTACAAACAAATATCTATACATTTTGCTCCTAAAACAAAATGTCTGGCACAAAATATCATACTAACTAAATATAACTTGCATCCATATGCAACAAGCAGCCCAAAATATCAAATTATCACAGCTCTAGTTAAAATAGATGATGCATAACCAATCAGAAGGTAAGAAAGAAAAATACAAAGGCCTGGAACAGGACTGGACAGGACAACATTTACAACAGGACATTGAGGGAAACTTACCGAAATTTGAGCCTGGAAGTTAGGGAGGGGAGAGCAACACAGAAAAAGAAGAGGGATTGACAGTGAATACACTGTACAATAAGTCCATCTCTGTAAGCACACAAGTTTGGGTTATGCTAGGTTTCTCCCATCCCACAAACAGTTGGTAGGAAATGTTTCAAGTTTTCAAAATTATTTAGGGTTAAAAAAATTCAAACAATATAGAATGTTAAATTGTATCATTAATATGGCATTCTATGATATCAAAATTTTGAAAATCCATGCAAATGTACTGGGTTGAATATTTACAGTGTTTTACAAGGATAGATTTTACTTTTTAAATATATAAAATTTGTTGACCTAATAAAGGAAGAAAATATTCAGTAATATGGATTACATTTGATCATCTTATTGAAGTTTGATGCATGTACCTGTAATTCAGAAACTGTTTTGTAAGCATAAAAACAGCACCTAAAGAAAATTATTCTAAAGTGTTTGTAATAAAATACATTCATGTATCATCTCTTCCAATGACTAAACCCACTGTTTAGTTTGCATGTACAGAAACCTAGCATAACAAAATTATGAAATGTTAATCACTTAAACATACACATTAAACTTTTATTTAAATATAGTGATGAGAAAAATACAATCAAGTGCTTAAAAATACAATCATAACTAAAATTCACAAGAATATAAAAACAATATTTTGCTTTAAATAAAATGATTTTACTCTTTACTAACCAAAAAGATAATTTTACCAACCAACAAAGATGATTTTTGGTAAATCTACTACAGGTATTTCAAAAGTTATACATACGATTACCTAATTTACATTTTATAATGTCTATCTAACAGAAAATAGTCACTTTCCAAGCTACTGGAAAAAACAGTTTAATCTTAAAAGTATCTATACACTCACTCAATATGTAAACTATAATTATAATCAAGTTAGAAATTTGACTTTCTAAATACTAGTTAGTACAAACATGTTTTATCTCACTTATATTTTGTGCACAGAATTACAAGAGTAAAAAACAATAAAACTGGTTTAGAAATAAATTTATTAAATATTTAATAGCGTCTTTTTTATTTATAAGAAACCTTAAACATAGTATTTGTTGTTTCCTTTAACAAAAATATAGTTTAATAATTCCTTCTTAACATAAAAAAATTGAAAAATTGAAAAAAAGGTTTTGTAAACTTATAGTAGTTTGGCATTTTATAGCACAAAGTAACTAGGCTATCTGCACCAAACAACTGGTAAAAAAATTAAAAGTAAAATTATTAAAATTCATAAAATGAATCATGTTAAAACAAAACAAAATCTAAACTGGCATTAAAAAGTCCAATGGCCCTTAAAAAACTAAAAACATTTGTAATGTGGACAGTGTCACCAATGCAAATGACACTGTACAGTGTCAGGGGTAAATCTTGGGACAAAACATGTCTAAAATGGTACCGTCGTTATGACTCTCAGAGATGGCAAGACAGCAAAATGTAAACAATTGTTACCTGAGTGTCACACAGACAAAAGACTGGTGCATCAGTCCCAGATAAAAGAAAACATTGAGTTAAAATGCTGTGACCAATGTGTGGTCTAGTTAGGACAACTTCTTTCCAATCTCTATGGAAACAAAATGGCCAAAGTCCAGTAGAGGGTTTTATCTGGAAAAACTTATTTTCACATTGCTCACTCCAAGTTGACTACCAACTGGTATGGAGCTGAGCCTTGAATACAGGACCATAGTCCATATATGGAATAGGCAAGGCAGTGATAGTGCCAGAGCAGACAGACTCAGCTGCAGTGTCAGTGAGTATGTTCCTACGAATACCAACATGTCCTGATATCCAGAACTGGATAGAGGATAGAAGTAGATGCTAAAGAGAAATGGGCCAGTCGGTTTTGAATTTCAGCGAGAACAGGGTAAGAACTAACAGGAAGTGATTCCAGGGCCAGTAGAGAATTGAGAGAGTTAGTATAAATCGTAAAAATCAAGTACTGCTTAGTTTCTATGTGATTCAGGGAAAAAAAATGGCATACAGTTCAACAATGAACACAGAAACTTCAGAGAATATTCTGTGTGCTACCACTGAACCACAACAAACCATGGCAGAGCCCACAGAGTCACCTTGAATTCAAACCATTGGTATAAACAGGAATGGAGAGATGGTTTGAAAGATGTTCAGCAAATAAAATACAGTACTTCCAATCAGGAATATCTGCTTTTTTCAGATGACTTAAAGAAAGGTCACATTTGAGGATGGTAATGAGCCATTATGAAATGGGCTGACCACTGGATACAGTAATGTTATCCAAGAACAAACTCAATTCATCTAACTGCACCTTGATACGAAGGCTGAAAGGAATAATGGCCCTCTGAGGATGGAAAACACAACCCCAGGTGGAATACTGTGGTAAGGATCGAAGTTTTGAAGCATACAGTAAAGACAATTGCACATGGCAGAGGTGTGGAGGAGGTTGATGCCACTCTGTGTACAATCTCTGGACTGGAGAAGTGTGGAAAGCCCCAGTGCAGAGCTGAAGCCCCTGATGATGAACGGGGTCCATTATCTTCAAAGCCAAAGTCCTGGCAGAGCCATAGACCAGAGACCCATAGTTTAGTCTCGATCGAATAAGAGCACAATGTATCTTTAGCATAGAGCATCGAACTGCTCCCTATTTGACTCGTAGCTGCTTGATGTGTGGTATAAAAGGCCAGCTTACAGTCATAGATAAGCCCCAAGAACTTTGCCTCAGGCACCACAGGAAGCACAACTTCACCAACACAGAGTTAAGGATCAGGGTGAATACCCTGTTGGCAGCAAACGTGCATGCAAACAGTTTTAGAGAGGGAGAAGTTAAAACCGTTTGCTGTTGTCCACTTTAGTAAATGATTGACTGCAGTCTGTAACTGCCTCTCAATAAACCTCATGTTCAACGACTAACACAAGATGCAGAAGTTGTCGACATAAAGCCCATTTGCAACAATAAGAGGGAGTTTTTTAGTGATGGCATTAACCTTTATACTGAAAAGTGTGACACTCGAGACACAGCCCTGAGGAACTCCAAGTTCCTGTAGGAAAGAACGGGAAAGTGTCAAACCCACACAAAGTTGGAATCACCTGCCCATTAAAAAACTGTTAATAAAATGGGCAAATGGTCATGCAATCCATATAAGTGTAGGTCTCACAAAATGACATAACATCCCGTAGAATCAAGGTCAAAGAATACTGATACAAGATGCTGTCACTTGAGAAAGGCTTCTCTGATCGACGTTTCAAGTCGAAGCAGGCGGTCCACGGTGGACTACTGTCATCAAAACCCACACTGGGTGGGCAAGAGGAGACTGTTTGATTCAAGGAACCAAACAAGATGAGCATTAACCATCCTCTCTAAAATCTTACAGAGACAACTCATCAAAGCAATTGCAAAGGAGTTTGAAGGAATCTTGGGATCCTTCTCATGTTTAGAGAAAGGTGAGACAATAGTGTGATGCCATGCATCAGGGAAAACACTGTCCTACCAGATCTGGTTAAAAATAACCAGAAGAATAACAAGAGAAGCAGAAGAGAGATGGCACAGCATCTTGTAGCACATATCATTAGTTTTGACCAATGTACTCCCAGACCAATGAAGAGCCAGTTTGAGTTCCACCAGTGTAAAGATGTAATTATAGTCATAGAGATGATCAGCCTAAAAGGAAAGAGGCAATCGCTCTGGCCAAGTATTGATGGCTAAGAAAGTGAAGGATGAAGCAGAAGTTCTAGATACCTGGCAAAAGCTTTTGATGAGAGTATTGGAAATGCTCCAGCCATCAGCTATTTCCTAGCCATCAGAGAGCAAGATTGAAATGGAGACAGAATAATACTGCTCACTGACCTTCCAAATCTTGTCACATATGACTTTGGTATTGCAGGTAGAATAGATGCTGGTTTTGAATTTAATCCAAGATTCCTTCGGGCTTTGATGTCTTATCTGCTGAGCACGTGCACAGGCCAGTTGAAAAGCAATACAGTTCAAAAGTGTGGGATACCTACGAAAGGAATTCCATGCACATTTTTGAGCCTTTTATGTCATGTGGCAGGTAGGATTTTACCATGGATGAGAATACCATGGAAAAACACGTCGAGGTTTTAGGAATATATTGAGCAGCTGCCTGGATAACACAGTCAGTCACTGCTGCGACACAGTCATCTATCAACAACTTACAACAATGGCACGATCAAGTTTTGTGAGAGCAGTGAAAGAGGGCCAGTTGGCTTGATCCAGCTTCCACCGGGTCACGTGGATTTGTCCACAGCCAGTTTCTCTCAAAATAATAGGAAAATGATCAATGCCCTGTGGGTTACTGTCAATCCTCCATGAAAAGTGGGAGAAGAGTAAAGGGGAGCAGATTGAAATATCAATAGCAGTAAAATACTGACTGGATGCATGAAAACAAGTATAAGAACCAGTACTGAAGAGAGAAAGATTGTGATCAGAGAGCATATGCTCTACAGAGTGACCCCTCCCATCAATATCTTCACCTTTCCAGAGAGGATAATGTCCATTAAAGTCCTCCAGGATTAAAAAGGGAGACGGAAACTGTTCAATGAGAGCACCAAGAGCTGATTGAACATAGGTCTCTCCAGATGACAGATAGAGAGAACAAACAATGATGGTACGACCCAAGGAAACACGGATGGCTATGGCCTCTAAGGGTGCATTGAGTGGCAAAGACAGGGTGGGCACATGCTGATCAACCAGCAGTGCCACCTCTCTACTCACTCATCCAATACACAACCTGTCATTTCTGTACAAAGGAAACTGCCAAATGGTGAATGTATCCGCAGGTTCCATAAATGTTTCTTTTAAGGAAAGACGTGCAGAATGATAAGAATCAATCGGTGCTTTGATGTCATCCAGATTAAAATGTAAATCTTAACAGTTCCACTGTATCAAAGTGGGCATTTTTACTTATGTGTAGGTGAATTGGGTGGAGAGCTCTTCTGTTTTTGGCCTAGTCTTTTTCTTTATTCAAGGAAGGCGTATCAAACTTCATGGATCCCACTCTGGGTCAATTGGGCTGGTCTTCGATGTTGTAAGAAGATTCCAGAGACTGTGGGTGTGGACAAATGATCATTATGCATCTTAGGACTGGAGAAGAAGATGGAGAGAAAATGCCCGTACTTGGAACCATATGTAGGGAATTTGGAGGTCTGTTGGAATGTATTGTAGGGATAGAGATAGGTGTTGACATTGATTCCTCAACTCTCTTAACCATGGAGGTCAAAAGACTTTTCACATGGTTTGAAAAAGATTCTTTTGGAGGCATGAAGAGATCTGTCTGCACTCCCACTGTAGCAGCAAAATGAAGTGCAGCAATATAATCTGAGTTGGGGTGATGGACAGTTACTTTTGAGCCTCAGGGTAAAAATATATTGTGAATAGTTTTCAAATGCTGTGCCTATTTTTTGTCCACCCACCTAGGGCATGAACAAAGGTGAGATGGGTGAGAGCCATTACAATTAATGCAATGAGGGTCTATTTCACACTCATAGGCATAGTGGTCCTTGCCACTGCAAAGAGCACACGTCAAGGAACTATGACTTGATGTCTTCGAGTGACCTAACCTCTGACATTGTAAACATCTAAGAGGGTTCAGAATATATGGTTGTAACTTGGAGTTAAGATAACCTGCCTTGTTGGTGGCACGTCAAAGTGGTGATGTAAACGTCAAAATTAAGACAATGGTGAGTATCATAATTTCATCCTTGGGAGGATAGGTACACCTCACTGCAGAAAATCCTTCTCTTCAAATGTCTTCAAAATCCCTCTCAACAATAACTCCTCGTGACGAATTCATAGTAATATGGGGAGTGGCCTCAATGGGTATATCCCCAATGGCCTTCGAATGCAAGAGGAGTTTACTGTGTTTAAGAGTGAATGTTTCCACCAATATGTCACCAGAACGAAGCTTTTTGACTGACTTAGGAGAGTCAGCAAGTCCCTCTAGTCCCTTCTGAATAAAAAAAGGGGACATTTGCCATAGAGATTTGTCTGATAAAGAGTGTAATATTGGAAAATGAGGTACAGGTGTTGAAAAAGTTGAAGATTGCTGTTTAAAACCTTCAAGATGTGGTCATTTAAAGATGGTCTGTTTTTACACTATTTTTTTGTACATTTTGATTAGGGAGATCCATAACAAAGAAAGAATGTTTTGGTGCCCACTGACTCCACCTACCATGTAGCCCTTTGAGGGTATGCACTATAGTGCCAAATAAGGACACTGCAGCAATGCCAGGTTTTCACGAGCACTATACCCAAACGTCAGCATCAGATACAATGTTCACAACACTCATTGAGGTCATCCAACACTGGTACTTAGTTGACCCTAGTCCAAGTAGCCAGTCAATTGACCCTGGGGAGCCGTCCCAATGCCCTCTTGTCTGCAGGAATTCAAGGCCAAAGTGGTATGTTATGGTTGGAACCCTTAACCACCAATATCCTCTCTTCCCCTTCATGGGTTACCACACACGGAAAAACACATGTGTGGATGTTTAGATCACAGAGGAGGTAAACTGAAAGAACAGAACGTTTTCTGGGATGTCCCCTCACAATGTACAGGAATCCACACCACGGGGAACTTATTGTTGAAAGTAAACACTTTGTGATACAAATGATTCACCATACTTTAAATAAACGGTTTTCATATGCTAAAACAAATTTGTAATATGAGCCATAGCACTAACAGCAACATGTTTAGAAACTATATATTTTGGTTTGGACAAATTCTCACCTATTCTATAATACACTGCTGCTAGGATATATTTGTGGTTAAATGGATATTGCACAACTTTGTTTGAAGAAGAAATTTCTTAGTGATACTGTTGAAAAATGTCGAGTCAAAGGACACAACATTTCTAAGAAATTAACTTTCAATGTTTTCCACAGATGCAAATGTGTAAAGAAGAGTATTAAGAAAAACAACAGCTTCAAACCCATATCAAACCTAGTGAAGGTTATTCATGTGAAAGAGAGCTATCTCTTCAACCCCCCCCCAAAAAAAAAAAGACAATGTGATGATACTATTTGCATCTCCTTTTACTGTTTACAAAGTAAAAGTAAAAACATGCTTCAAGGCTCAGAAAGATTCAAAACTGTTTTCAGGAAAACAATGGTCAAAGAAACTGGTATCATAGCAATCCTGTCTGACCACATACTTGGCAAGTCCCTTACTTCAGTTCCAATGACTTTTTGAACCTTTGTAAGCTTGTTTTCATATACAATAAAAGGTCTGTGATTTGAGATTAATGTTGCTATTTTTTTCTAAAGCTTGTTACAGTCAAAAAATCCAATTAAGGAGGTAGTTCCAAAAGCAACATGAAATCAGGAACATCATTCTTATAGAGTAGTACATTAATTATTTTCAACAGAAGTACATAAATTTTGTTTACAAGCAGTTATTTGCAGACACAGGCAGTGCATTAAAATTCTCTGTAGGGTTAACAAACTAATAGTAAACAGATTTTACTAAACAAATACATCTCAAACTGAGAGAATACATTATGATAGAGAATTTTAACATGAATAAAGATAATGATACATATATGTTTTAAAATGTATGCGTTATAGAATAGATTAATCAGTGCAGTTAATGCATTTATGACATACAATTTAAGACTGTTCAAAATACTGCAAAGTCAGTGCAAAATATTTTTTTTATTTGAACTTAAATCTAGATCAGTGTAGTACATCAGAGTTCAGGTACTTTAAAAGTACAGTACTCTAATAAGAAAGCCTTAGTACTGTTGGAATAGCTTTTACCCATTTGTAAATTGGCTACAAAACTTCACAATGAAGTAAAATACAAATTAAAAACAAGCTATATTTACTGGGTACGAGAAAAATGAAATAATGTATTAGGTTGAGGAATAATTCGTGAGCGTTTTTAAATAATTTCATTCAAGCATTACATGCAAGACTATACAATACTTCAATGCATGAACACATTACACCCAAAACATTTATTATGATACTTTATTTCATGTAATACCTAGGTATATAGTATGCATTGTTGTAAACGAAATTGCAAGAAATTAAATGCGAAAAGCAGATGGTGTCGAAAATGCTCAATTTTGTCCACTTGACATTCCATTTAATGAGCTGAAAATGAAAGCAAAAATTAAAGACATATGAAAATCAAACACACCATCTATTAGAGCAAAAAATTATCTACCAAATGACATGAAATATTTTGTGAAAGCATTTCATTTATGAATATATTTTTTTAACTTGAAAAAATGCTCACAAATTATTCCTCAACCCAATAAGTTATAATAAAAAAAAATTACCCACTTAGTGTTTAGCAGTAGTTAAACTGGTTTTTCCCACATAGGGCGATTTTGTTTTTATCCGTAACTGTACATGCGTGTTGCTTTAAGGAAACACATACCTAACAAATGGCAATGATGTTGTGTGTTATGATCAGTAAAACATTTATTAACTTGTAACTGTGACAGTAAGCAGTTTTTCATAAGAGGAATGTTATATTTAACAAAAGAATGTCAATGAATATGGTTAAATTCTTATCTCTTTAGCTATCTATTGTTATGGGTCAATCCCCTTTGGTATCACAAAGCTTTCTCTGTATAACTACATAAGCTAGTAAAAGCATCAAGTCAAATAAAAGTAGGTATTAATCCTATTCACCTAGGTATTTTTGCTGAACATGACACAAAATTTTATTTGAATAACAAAATCTTAGCTAATAATTTATGTTTTAATCATATATAAGTCTTAAGTTCTTAATTCTATAAGGCAATATTTAAAAAAAATCTTGAATTTACCTTAATGTGACATGTGACATTTTTTCTTGGCATATCATCATCCTTATTTTATCCATTACTCCTTGAAAAAAGTATGAAATTAAATAAAGTATTTTGTAGAATGGATGGCGACTGCCTGTTGTGGAGACACAAGTGTAGAGTATGCCACGTCAACTGGACACAGAATAAACTGGGAGAAAAAAAGAATCATCGACACAGACAAATTCTGGAAGACAAAGAAAATCAAAGAATAATTTTATATTAATTCTATTAAACCTTCATTAAACAGAGATTCCAGATTAGAGGTGAGTAACCTGTAGCTGCCATTGATTGAATCTACAGGAAATATTTCCTCCAATCAGAAACAGTGATAATCCAACCAATCATAGCACACTCTCCACAATCCAACAAGACACTATAAAAGACCAACAACACCTACACACACACACTGAATTGAAGATGAAAGGTGGATGACTTTCAAAACATCGTCCTCTATACTTGTGTCTCCACAACGGGCAGTTGCCATCCATTCTACAATGTTTCATCATGAATACTCTGCTTAAACAATCTATCAAAGAATAAACATAAAGCACTTTTGTTTGGTTATGAAGGTATCAAATAGGAAATCAGACCCCTCCTGCCACACTCACCTGTCACATCTTCTCTTTAATAATTCACTCTTACATTTAATTATACATTACCTATAATTAATAAGAACTCAAGGCTTTCATCTATCAAATGGCATATAACATTATGTTTTAAACTGTTAAATGTCAGTTTCACTCAGTGAATAAACACTGTTCCCATGAGAAAGTTAACAAATAGCTTGGATGAATTTGTAATAACTCTTGTCACAGAGTAAAAATGTCAGAAAATTTTTGAAAAGTAATGAAATTTGCCCATGTTTTGCATGTTGTTATTCTATGTTGTTTGAAGCATCACTTAATTAAATAAAAAATATTAATTGTAACACTATGAGTAGTACAAAAAATGAAGATTAATTCTCTTCGACAACAAAGAGCAAGAAAGAAAGATTCAAAATGTATTTTATTTCTTGTTTTTCAAGTTTATTTTTTATGTATAATTATAAAAACAACAAAAGTGTAAAAATAAGGATATGTTTAGGTTAGTCAAGATTAAAAGTAAAATAAGTAATAATGATAAAATAAAAATGTTTCACAAGACATGCAAGTGAGCTGCCTCTTCTAGTTCTAGTAGATTATAGGTAATGTAATTCAATTCTGTAACAAGAGCTGCATGATCCTGGAGTGATTCACAAAAATGAAGGCTATAAAAAATTATGGTTTGTCTGAGCAATGAGGATTTTATATAGAGTTACTTACATTTAATTATGTACACATCAGAGGGGTAGTGGATATAATAGAGAAGAAAATATGCCTAGAGAAATATAATATCAGTGTGTCACACTGGAGGAAATTCAGGTTTCTTTCAAATATTGCCTTATTGAACTAAAACCTTAAAACTTATTTAACTATTAAAATATGGATTACTAACTAAGGTTTTAAGCTATACTAACTGATATAACATAAACAAAATATAGTTTAATGAAGTTTTGAATGCAAGACACTAAAACTTTGTGTCATGCACACTACAGAATACTCATGGTGGCAGGGTGAACGTGTACTTTGAAATATACAAGTTGCAGTCCTTCTAAAAGAGATTTTACTAGCTAATTATGTTTCCTGTATGAGCAAAAAAAATTTGATCAATAAAATTTTAACTCTATAACATGGTCTGCAAACAATAATATCCTTAATTTCAATAAGTGCATATTCTTGGCTAACACAGAAAGATATTCATCACAGAGTTCATCATCATGAAGATCTGTATTACTAATATACATAATACTACTAATAATAAAAGGAAATAAACCTAACCTTGAACCTGATGACATCTTCCATTTTTGCCATTTTTCCATTACTAACACAAGACTGAAAAAAACTGGGAGCAACACTGACCCCAAGAGCTTCTGAGGACATGCCAGTTTGGGCCCTCTCAGCTGAAGTGGCAATGGTATGGAATGTTCCAACTAGAAGCACCAGTAAATGTTGAGCAACAGAAGGAAGAGAAATGATTAACCTGTCAATTAAATATTCATCTCAATTACAATAAAGTAAGATGTATACTGGAAACAAAACATGATTAAAATTACTAAATAATAATTATTTATAAGAAAAAAGAAATAGGCCAAAGATAATTATAGGTAAATTATGCAATAAGCTCATGAAACAGATTTTTACATTATAATATCACATTCTGAAAAGAAATAGCTCAGTCACAAACTTTTAGCACATTATAAATCTTACAAAGTGTTACTGGAATAAAGAATAGTTTTTATTGAACAATTATAGATGTAACAGATATATTTAAGGCATTTAATATGTAATTTGTCAAATTGTTTCTGGCTATTTACAGCATAAAAATATCCAATATGACTTGTACAAATTTCAGGTACAAAAGAGGTTTTGTAAAAAAAATACATCAAAACATGTTACCTCTAGTTTACAAAACAATTATTACTTAAATCTATTTACTATAACCATATCTCTAATGTAATTGAGGAATACAATTTATGTTCAATTCAATAGCCATGTAAGTTTAAACTGCATGAACACTGCTCTGAATAAGACACTACAATGAATTGTGTACGTCACTGCAATGCATGGTAAATACTGTATAAACATCAACAGGTATAAAACAAAGTGACAAGCAACAGCGTGACAGTGAGATGAAAAATAGTGATTTACAGCATACCCTGGTACCACATTTCTTCCACAAGGGTTTGTAAATATCTCGGATACGAAGCGAGTATTGACTTAACGTGACTTGTTATACTATATATTACCAACTTTCTGTATGAATGACGAAACAATAAAACAATACTATTCTGAAGATTGACTGATTAACGATTGGAATTACCGATACTTTTTTATCTACAGTAAATATATTTGGAAATAAAAAATAAAAAGACACTGGTTCTTCCATTTTCTTCATTGAGGTTACTAAGCTTATTTTGTCATTTAAAAATAACTGTCATTAGACAGTGTGATATTAATTGTGAATCTGGTAACGTCTTCCATTTTTTCCATTACTAATACATTACTGAAAAAAAAGTAAATTTTGTTTGTCCTAGCTTTCCGAGCACAAACAGGCTTATACCAATTCACCAAGTTTGATTGGTTTACACCTCCTAATGAATACTGTTAATCCAGTTTCTTTTCATTCTCTCCCCTACACAAAAAGGACAGATGTTTGTTAATCATCTGATAAGATTCTAGAACATCTGTTGAAATTACTTTGAAAAAATACACAAGTAAATGTACAAAATGAACATATACATATTTTAAAAAAATTTAAGTTTAGAAGTAACACAGCCAACAAGTAAAGCTTTCCTTATCCTAGAATATGTACACATTCATTACATAAAGACCATTCTTACACATTATAGTGAAATTCTAGTTAAAAAAGATGGAGTGCAGTAGTTAAAATGGGGGACACCCCTCATCACTGATACTTTACTTACACAGATTAATATAACAAGAGCATTTGGAAGATAATACAAAATTTGCAAACAGGTGCCATTAACAAAGATGGTTATGTAAGTTGTTGGATTCAAAACCTATTTATTATTACTAATAAGTAGTATATTACAAGCCAACTGTTTTAGCTTGTTAATTTGTTTTCCTCCCAAATACATGAAGTTCAATGAAAAATATATGTAGAGGCCTAATATGTTCTTTAGGCCACCAGTTCTACTGCAACAGCCTAGTTCTTACAGAATTTTAGGTTACTGGTAGTTAGTAAATGACTATACATCCAAACCAAACTACTTTGTCATATTATCTTTTAGCAACAGAATAATTGGCTCACAAATAACTTTTCAGTAAAAAACAATACAATAAATTAAGATCCTCCACAGAAATTGTGCAGACACATATACATTGAAAGCTATTCATTAAAAGAAATTATAATCTATACACAAAATTTGTAAAATTGACATGCTCATTACTTACTGGAACCAAGAAAGTTTTTTTTAGCCTAATTCTACATCTGCTTTAAATATTAGTTGAAGAAAGCTGAAACTATAAAAATAAATTTTAAAGTAAAAGTACCTTGCACTAAGGTCTTCATTATGTGGTTATTTTTGCACAATGTGAAAATGGACTGATGGATAGATTGTCAAGTTGTAACTGAGGCAAAAGCAGAAATAGAAGTTGTTAACCTAAATAGTATGACTTAAAAATAACCATGACCATCTGGACTGAACCAAAATAGAATTTAGGTCTGAGCATGTTCGACCTACTAAGAAAAGCAATGAAACATTTTGTTTCTTTTATGCTGACCACGATTACAACAAAAACATTTTGAGTAACAAGAAATTTCACAACTATTAAAAAAAAAAGTAATGCTCCAATGTTGAAAGAAAAATAATTTATTTGATAAAAGCAGCAACAACAATGAAAAAAAAAACAGCTCTTACATGTTAAAAGGTACATCTAACATGAAATGGCAGAAAAATACTGTAGGATAATAAAATTGACATATAAAGCATGCTTCTTTCATACGAATAATTTTTTTATATTTGGTATCAGAATACATTTTTCAACATATCGTTATTTTGAAATTAGCTTAAATAATATGGTTTTCTGTGAAATAAAATGATTTTTATTCATATGACAGGCTTGGACATACACAAATACTGGGGACATTTGAAAAAATCCTTACCAACTACTTACAGTACAAATGCCAAACAAATTTCATAAAAAAATGAAACAGACAGACCAGAAAGAAAAATAGGGGTAAAACTGTGTATGTCACTCGGGGCTTTGCAAAATAAACAATCTATTTCAAGTGGTACCTTCTATAATAGAAAGTTCTTACATATAGCTGACACCCCTCATAAAATAAAAGTTAAACCTGGGAAGAAAATAAAAAGAAACAATAAACAACACTTCTTCCTGACAGAATTCAATAAACAAAGGGTTAGTGATGTAATCAATGAAAATGTTAAGTTTAAAAATAAGACAAGTAACAAAACGTGGTAACTTAGATGTTATGGCATACACTGTAATATATATGCTAGTGGTAGCAGTGATATATGTTGATATCCAAATGCACAATGAGAACAAAGGGACAAATTGAAATACCCGTTAATAGAATTAACAAAATAGTATATTTATTTTGAAAGTATCCTGTGTTGAAAGTACTTAAATAGTCACTGATTAAAAGTTTTAGAAAATTGCAGAACAAAATTCAAACTTTTTTAAACAGTTTAAAAATTTAATAACAAGGTAATATTAGTTTTAAAATATTGTGCATAAATAATGATTTGAACCTATGGTTAAACAAAGCCATGTGATGCAAATTCTTAACTTCAGAATTACTATACACTTGTCTAACTGGAGTGTCAGGAGTAAAACATTAAAGAAGGTATGTGTGTGTGTGTGACCCATTAACTTTTAATATTTTGAAATGTTAAACAGGGTATTTGTGTGTGGCCTACTGATTTTCACCATATAGTTATAGATAGGAGAATCACACCTATTTGCTTAAAAAGAAAAAAAAAGTAGAAACTTGCAGAACATATTATAAATTTTAAAATAGGTCAAGCTTTTATCTAACAATACAACAATATTGCTGGTTAAGGATGCACACAATGAGTTAAAACCTACAAAGAAACATTTAATTTTACTGGCTGATGAACAAAGTGTTTTACCATGACCATCCTTCATTTTAAATAACATGCCAGCTTTAATCTCTATTTAATAAGAAATTCAGAATAATCTTTTTGGAAATGTGGCTCTTTACACAATGTTTTGTGACTTATAACTATTATTTTTTACAACATACAAAACAAAAGTTAAAGTGCAGCTCTGTTAACATTACGCTATAAAACATACATGTTGGTATTGTTAACAGCCTATTACAAGTGAAAAATGTACCAATACTTTGATTTTTCCATTGTGAAAACTACTATGAAAACAGATTTATTAGTAGTTTCTATCACATGTGCTTAAAATCATCAAATATCATATTCTGGACCAAAACTGGAACACAAGTTTTTTTTATATCTCTTGTTCTAACATCTTAATACTCTTACCTATGAATTTCATCACATTTTTCATCAGTGTTTTCGAGATCAATGATGCTGAAGAGCCTCTCTTCATTTTGTGGACCAAAAATACCACCTGGAAGTTTCCTGAGAAATTTCTGTAGAGAATGTAAAAACAATTCATTTCCACAGAAAAAATTAAATCTGTGAGACTTATTACTTTGTATTTGCAAAATTTTGTTCACACATTTGAAAAGGATTCAGATTTATGTAATTTCTCAGTACAGCAGTTATATGTTTTATATTAGCAGATAATAATGAGGGAATATAATTATACAAATATATTAGCTTACATTCTCATACTTAGTCTTAAAAGTGAGTTTTTAAGATCAATAATCAATCCCTTAAATGTGGGAAAATATATATGTGTTTTTGGTACATACTGTGAAAAACTTCACAGCCAAAAAGATGGTGATCACAAGCGAAAAAGTAATTTGTTGAAAATGGTAATAGTTTTCCTCAACAAACATGCAAATTAAACTAACTTAGAATAGAACTGTAATTACTACTCATTATTATATTGCAGTCAATGGATAGCACAGAAAAAGGAAATAAATATAATTTTCAAATCTATTTCAACAGGTAGCAAATATTTTATAGTAAAATACAGTGTTTTCACATATTTTATCAAAGACAAATGAGCAAACAGAAAAATTAACAAAAATATATCTCAGGGTGGATATATAATTTAAATGCAGTCCAAGCAAATCTATTGTCAAAATAGAACAACTGACCTCTAGGTAGACAGAAAATTATCTTCATAATGAAGAAAAGGTAAAGTCATAAGCAACAGTCATTTTGATAAGAGAATCAATACTAAATATTTGTGTCACATATGATCAAAAAACCTAACAGGCTCTCAGATTGTTATGATGTGATTTAAATCCATCACACCTCTCTGAGAGAGCTGTAGCACTATTCCAACCCATATCAACTTAACTTTCTGTATACCAATAAATAAGAGCAAGTCATAAGATTTTCAAGAGTTAGACTCAAAATTTAATTAAACAACTTTATTATCAATAAATCTATCATCAACGAAGTAGTTAATAAATCAAATGTTAATATTATATACACTTTAATTTCTTTATTTCAAAAGGATTTATTGAATAATCTTCACTTTTCCTGTTTTATGTAAAACTTTATCACACTGAATTACACAACTACAATAATATTTCCAATCCAAATGACAAACTTACAGATACTGCTAAGACATATTCTAACTTTAGAGTTTACAGTCATCTTATTTTACTTGGATTTAAAGCAGAAAATCCAACTCCTATTACATACAGGCTTTCAAAAATTGTTAGCAATTCTCTATGATCTTTTTGCAATTACATAATTTACAACTAGCAGAAAGAGGGAATTTTGATTTACTGATTTACTTGTAATGATAGCTCCTTTTCACAACAGATTTTGAATTACTTGGTGTACAGATTCAAAGTCACTGTCACCAAGTTCAGCTCAGCCAACTAGAGGAATTTTAATGCACTCATAGCTTAGTTATAAATAAATTTATGTTACAATAGTTATAGGACATTGTATACTTTGTATACATTATTATTTTGAGTTCTAAGCTAAATATTTTAAATAAAAACTCAGTAAAGTACTAACAACAGCTCTATCATACACAAAGGTTAATTTTTGACGATACCCAAATCTCTGAGTTGCATAAAACTACAATTTTCACTTGTAAGCACTAAATTTCTTGTTTTTTATGTACATGTTCTATTTATTGTTATCAAGTAACTAAGATGTAAAAATTTGAAACTTGTCAGGTTATATAATAAAATGTAAATGAAAATAATTCAAATAGTAATAAATTAATTTCTTCACAGAGTATGGTGTCTTACTAATTCAGTACCATAGCTTGAACTATGCATTCACTGGGTGATTTTCTAGTTTGTTATGTAACTACTGGATAAGATTCAAGAGAGAATAAGAAAATCGTTCCACCCAAAGGTGAAGGGAGGTTGCAGTAGATAGGTTTAGAAGAAGTTAAATTTCCAAAAAACTAGTGGAACAGTAGGCCTAAGAAATGTGATCTCTTAGTAAAAGTATCCTAAGTCTTATTAACAACATCAGAGGCCATAGTCAACATGAAGAGCTGTTTGACCACTGTGGACAAAATTAAGTGAAATGCTAATGAACAAATTATAATGTGAAAAAACAACCAGAGACATCACCAACATCCTGGGAGACTACAAACCCTAGAGGGAGGTCAAGAAATTGTTCCATGGCATTCTAATACAGTAATGTGAAAAGATAGAGAAAATCCATGTAGGTTTCCCAGGTAAACATGTATTCTGCAGCAAAAGGAGTCTCCAGGTTTAAGAAGTGGAGAAGCCAAGCTCCCAACAGACCAACACAAAGTACAACTTTATGAAAAGTTATCTCCAAGAAAAAGTCAGAATTCAGAGATGAATTGTAAAAGGTAATACTTAGAAGACTAAGGACAAAGGCAACCCCTTAGGCTTCACAGGATGAAAAAAAAATTACGAGACTTCCTTGTCCAAAAAGCATGAAACCAAAATTACTGATGATGTGCTGCATCAACTCAAAATTTCACATTAATTAGAAACTCCTCAAAAACTTCATAATGAAGAAAGGTGCAATACAGAGGTCCTCAAGAGAAGACTGAGATATGTAATATCAAAAAGTAAAGTATGCTAACAAAGTATGTCCCAGAAACAATGCTAAATGAATTGGAGACAATGAAATAAACTCAAGGGCAAGGTGGAAGACAATATGTACAAGCTTCCCCAGAAAAGTTTACAAAATCATAATGTAAAACCTCTAAAACAATGTGAAATAAAAAGTACCAGTAAAAACACTGAGCAAGTAAGAGAAAAAGATGGCAAGTAGGAGGAGAGATAAAGGGAAGGAAAAAGAAGAGATTCACAAACAGAAAGAAAAGATTCTAGTAAGTGAGGTTTATACAACCAGGATTTACAAAATAATGCCTCAAGAAAAAGAAAACAAAAGGCACATATACATAAATGGTGGGATTATCTTATGTTAAACAGGAAGAAGGAACTAAAAGCAAAAATAGGCATGGATGCAGTACATACAATACATCCAAAAATGAGACAGGTTCAGATAAAGGAACAGAAGCAGGATGTAAGATTTCCTAGATCCAAGATCAGAATAGAATTCCAAATCATGCACAACAGTGATAACATTACTGACTCTTCTGCATGAGTATCAAACAAATGGAAATGTGAATTTGTTAATAAGATAATCTATGAAACTTTCAAATTGGCCTACTATATTTGAAGTACATAGGTCTAGTTCATTGGATAATGACAGAATGAAAGGTGTAACATTTGTCCCAAAATTATTAATTTGATTAAAAGGAAGAAATAATGTTTAAGATAATTCAAATAAAAGCTCTAATTGAAATTCTTGAATTTGGTATCTTTTTCTTATAATCAAAAAATAAAGGAAAAAAATATTATATTATGAATGATAGTAAGTTTTAAAATTATGTTAATTATCAAGAAAAAACACCATCTAAAAAAAACAAAGTCAAGGCAAAGAATGAACCTTTATTGAATGCTAGTACTACTGGGGTATAAAACTACACAAGGTATGTGTCACTTTTCTATTGGTAGAGGGCTACAGTTAAATGATGATTACATCATAGGTTGGCACAGTCTACATAATGGGAGTTCCATTCAAGCCTTTTTGCAGGCAACAAAAGATCTTTGTAGATGCATTAGATGCAACAAAGTAAGTGCTGTTTCTGACCAAAATAATATACCCAAAGAAATTATAAGAAAAATATATCCCAGACATGTGGTTTCTTCCCAAATCTTCTGAATTTTCCACTAGCTTCTTCTGTTTATCCATGCTGGAGCTCTACCAAATCTCTTTCCCACAAAGCCATAAATTACTATTCAAACTATGTTACAAAGTACTTAAGGTGTTACTGCTACTTGTATGAAACTTAAAAAAAAAAAAAGTGCATTTTGAGACAGCAATGAACCAGTGGTTGGCACAGTTTCAAGAGATTTACCACAGACACTTAAATAACAGTTCTTTTGCAAACACTACGCAGTACAATTCAAAGCATTTCAGACAGAAGTAGGGCAGTGCTAGATACTTGTAAAGATGAACTTGTAAGAAGACTGGTACCAATCAGTGCAGAGAAAAATTATTCAGATAAATTATTTGTTTCTTAAATTCATCTAAACTTTCCATCTTCTTCTGAATAGGAATAAAAAGTGTGTCACGCAAATACAAAATACTGAATTATATTTCTTATGTGGTCGAAGAGAAGCAGATGAATAACAATCAAATGAACTTATTCTCTAACTGCTATAATGTCCTCAACAATGACTGGCAACAAGCCCACAGAAATCACATGTAAAGTAATAGCAAGCACAAGAACAGATAATAGAAGGGTGCACCAACCACCAGTAGTTTTAAGCATGTGAACGAAGTCTTACAAAAAATGCACTCAATAAAAGTTCCATGTTAATATCAAATGCTATACGTTTTGTGTGCAATCAGCATACAAGTATATTATAAGTAACAAGGCTTACAGAAAGTATTTCATCAAAGTATTTGTATGCAAATCAAAGAGATATTAAAAACTGTTCAAAAGATTATACTTTAAGAGCTAGTCACTTCTTATTTCCTATTCATGAAGTATAATGGTAATCACAATAGGGTGACTGAATAAGAAAAATATTTCCTTATAAATTAAAGAAATAGTTACCTATTCTCCCTAGTAAAAATTATGCTATTAAAAATTTATCATACATTATAAAACTATAGATGAAAAAAAACAATCCAGCTGTAAAGATGCTACACTTATATTTATGAGTTTCTAAACCTATTGAAATTCATATTTCAAGTTTATATCTTTATTTTCAAAGCCAGATTGCAAAATACTGTACTGAAAAGTACTGGTATACAAGAAAAAAAAGAAATTATTCCATTTAACATTGTTTCATTAATTTTGTTTTAGCACAGATAATTTCACAAATAATATTTATTAGAAATACTAAAGTAAGTTGAGTACTAGCTTGTTAGTTTGTGAATGCATCCAAAATTAAACAATTAAAATACAAAAACACTAAGTAAAGGAACACTTAACATGTAATGGACTGAAACTGTTTCACAGATTTTTTTTAAACATGAGTAAAATCTTACAAACTGAGAACTTTCAATTTGGTTTATATTCTGTGTCATTTCAACCTTTGTTGGAAAAGTAAGTTTTGCTGTAACCATGAGATGATCAAAGTTCTTATCCACTGATGAAAGAAAAGTATGAAACCTTACTTTTAATACAGAAGCTATTGTGTATACTGAAAAATTGTCAATATTGACAAGACGCCCATGCTGAAGAAAATGAACCAGTTTCTTCATGTTTCCTTGATGCCCAGGTGCTCGAAATACATCTTTCTTGTAAGGGCCCTCTTTGTTGAGTTTTAATATTAACACCTAGAACAGTCAAAACATGATTAACATACAAAAACAGTATTAAACACTCTACAGAACATTATCTGTACACTTTATTTTGCATTATTCTCAAGAAACGTATTGATAAACTAAAATACAAATATTTTTAAAAATTACATTAGCTTAGTGTTCCACTAAAACAGACACCACAGTTCTATAACTATTATGCCAACATGGTTAAACAAACATTATCAAAAATTATATGTCTTAAGGGTACAGAGAAGCTCTGTGCTTTGTATTTGTACTTCTTGTTGCTGACCTTCATGTACTTTATCTGATTTTTTACTACTTATATTAAGTTACAAAATTACTGCTTTATAATCGTATTGTTCTCAGTGTTACAGCTCGTAGGTATATAAAGGTACTAAATTATGTAAATTTGATCCAAACATTTTTAATATTAAACTGTCAGTATTTAAATAATTACAAACTTGTTAACTAGATCTCAATGCTATATTTTATTATTTATGCATGTATACATTACAAGAGTATGTCTTGCAGAAGTGACTTTGAAAGCTTTTGTTTGTAGCATAGTACATTAGAAACTGCCAAGTTACCATAATCTCATTTATGAGGTAACATAAAAACCTTTAAATCACACAAGATTACAAGTGTGAAAAAGTAAACCAATTTACATATTAAGCACAAAGAAAGCAACCAAGAATAGTTCTATGTACACAAAACCAATTCTGTACACGAATAATGAGCAGGAAATGCAAGCTCAGATGAAATTGTTTCCTTACAAAATTCTTTTTAACCTGTTTTTTTGAAAGAGAGAAAAGTCTTTTGTAAATTTACGAGTATAAATATTCATTTGAATTGCATGATAAGAACCAAGGAGAAAACACCAGCAAAATGTTTGTAAGTAAGTCATCCAGTGACCAACTTACATGACCTTTTTAATTTTAAATCTAAATCTCTTTCTTCTTTTTTCCTTTTTTTAATTTCCAAATTTATTGTATAATTAGCTTTTCCCAGTATGTCATTACTATGGCCAATTTGGAGAAATATAATACAAAAATTTATGGCAGGCCAAATAGGAAGCTGATGTCACTTTAGTGGAGATGAAGAAGCCCCTTTTCTCAAGCCTATACATACTTACGAACTACATTTGTATTTACCTCTTAACTAACACTTTCAGAAATATCCTCCATCAGTCCCATAACTCAGCAGTACACATACACATTTATGTACTCAAAAGGTCAAATATTTTAAACTGAAATGACATTTGAGTATACAGATAAAATGCCCCACTACAACCACAGCCAGTAATACGTCACAGTTGAATAGTATGTAGTCACCAAAAACTGATCACTTTTAGGAAGGATATTTAACAGCCCTTTATATCTATGGATTCTCTCATTTCAAGCCTTGTAACTACTGGCAATTTAATGTTTGTTAAAATATTATTAACCTGTTGTTAACTGTGCAATCTCCAGCACAGTAAACTCAAACCATTCTATTAGCAAAGTATTTAATTTGAGATATAGCTCATATACTACATAACCATGATAAAATACAATTACTATACTGAATATTTTGTGTTCTTTAAGAGCAAACAAACTTTTATTAATATAGTTAGTTACAAGGTACACTTGAAAAATATATATACATATCTAAGACAACAAAAAGTCAAACCATAAAAATGTTCAAAACATCTAAATGACCAACAATGTATAATAAAGCTGTTACAGTTCATATATATGTTTGTCCAAAATCTGCATAAATTACTACAAACCCCCTAGTACTTAGAAATGCATTTTCTTAGATGAAGTAACAGTCATAATTTCATTCACTTAAAGACTACCTGCCTTACCTTTAGCTAGATAAAAAAAAAACTTCAAGTAAATAATTCATATTATTAATTTTCTTTAATTTACCTAGTGTTGGTAATTACAAGAACAATCCTCTAGAATTTTCTGTGCACACAACTGCAATGTTGTGAAGTGTAATTATCATCACTTTAAGTTACAAATATTGGTTGTGGTAAGGATTATTAACACCAGATTATTTATTTACTTTTAACACAAATAATTTATTTCTTATTATTTCTTTGAAGAGCTGGTCATCAAGCAAGCTGCTCTACTCAATCTTGAAGCAACTACAGCATCAACGAGAAACTCTTAAGAACTAATGAAAGCAAAACAAAACAAAAAAACAATACTTATTATGCCAATCACAATACTACATTTGCCATACCCAGTACTGGCGACTATTTTTCGTCAATACCAGGGTTCATCAAGATGGCTTGCATACAACAAACATATCGTCAACTAATCAGCTTATGGAAGCCAAAAGCAATCCTAGCAATTGCATTAAAACGTGATGAATCTTGTTGTTATCTATAGCATATTAACAGAGTTAAAATTGGTGCAAAAATTCTTACTTTGTAATTAACAGAACACACTAGCTAATAAATTTGAAATAAAAACAAAAGGGAATCCTCAGTAGCCACGGCTGTACTTAGATCTCAAGTCAGTCAAGAGATGAAGTCATGAGCTAAAAGTTTGTACTTTGTTATGCATTACAATTTATTTCAGGTGAGCCTCCAATTTATTACATTACATATTACAATTTCAAGTAGCCTAAAACTGAGTTAAACTGTGGAGATATATCACATTTACGATGTTACACAACAAGACTGAAATACACAGTTTTCTTTCTTAATATAAATAAATTTTAATATGCAAACAATAATACAATTTATAATAATGGTTGTTAGAAATTATAATTTATATACAAAGTTTTACAAATTTAGAGACAATATTGATACTTCCGGGCTTCCGGTCAGTTACCTCTTTCTTTGTGAACCTGACAATGACCGAAGAAGCTCGAAACGTTGTTCGCTCTTCTATGTAAAATATTTTCTCAACCCAAACGAGCCGTTTTTGCATATAAATTTCTCAACAAGTGGGTTTCTCGACATCACTGATTAAAATAAGAAGGTTCCAGGCCTATACTGATGCCAACGGGGGTCACTTTCAACATTGTTTATAATTGTCATTCATATTTACCTCCTGTATTCTATATTGAAACATGTCTGTTAATAAATATATAAATGCACAGTGACTTTCCAAACACACTGTATAAACTTTCCTGGTCAATATCAATATTTCCAAATTAAGTTATAGTTTTCGAGAATTATACTGTACAACTGTAGCAAACCAACAATATATACTGACTTTTGGCACGTTGTTATTTATTATTATTAAGCCTCTCGATTCCATGAAGGAACATAAGGCCGCAATCGCTTGCGGATTCATTAACAGGCTGGTTTTTTAAGTGAGTAGATTGTTAGCCTACTGCACAACCCCTAACCAGAAGGATAAACCTGAGCCGTCCCTAATTTTGCAGTGTAAGACTAGAGAGAAGGCAGCTAGTCATCACCACCCACCGCCAACTCTTGGGCTACTCTTTTACCAACGAATAGTGGGATTGAACGTAACATTATAACGCCCCACACGGCTGAAAGGGCGAGCATGTTTAGCGCGACTGGGATGCGAACCCGCGACCCTCGGATTACGAGCCGCAGGCCTAACGCGCTCGGCCATGCCGGGCACTTGGCACGTTGAGCTGATTAATTTTTAAAGCTTGAGAACAGAGTTTTAAAATTTCAGCTAAGGCTACATCGTATATACATTGTTGATTCTCACACTGGAGAATCTTCTACAAATTCAGTGAAAAGGCGGGAATTTTGCAATACACATTTAACAGTATAATTTCTAAATATATATATTTAGTTGAAACAAACATCAGTATAAAAATAAATACATAATAAATAGTAAATCCGTCACAACTTGAAAGAAAAACAAAAATTCAAAACCATTTTATGATCCACTGTTGGATAGCTAAAAACAGTTTTAAAATCCTGTCAATATTATTTTAAACAATTTATGGAGAAAACCTTAATATTAAAATGGGTCGTAGCATTATTACACGTACAAACAATCGTAGCAAAAGTAGCAAAACGATGGATAAGAACGAAATGTGGTAGAACTTTCTGAAGAACAAAACAATACATAAAATTCGAACAGATCTAGAAAGCAGTTTTCAATTCATATACAATATAACACGAACACATTTAGAACCTAACGATTTTGTAACACAAGTGTACGATTTTTGGTTTGGTTTGTTTCGAATTTTGCGCAAAGCTACATGAGGGCTATCTGCGCTAGCCGTCCGTAATTTATCAGTGTAAGACTGGAGGGAAGACAACTGTTGGGCTACTTTTATTACCAACGAATGGGATTGATCCTAACGTTATAACGCCCTCGCGGTTGTAGGACGAGCAGATTTGGTGTGACGGGGATTCGCGAACCCGCGACCCTCAGATTAGGAGTCGAATGCCTTAACCACCTAACCATGCCAGGCCGTACGATTTTTGACTGGTCAATATATAAACAAGAAGTAACGCTTTGGAAACTAAGACTTCATCATATATCTAAAATTTTATTAAAGTGTGGCAAGAATAATTTTTAACTTAAATTAACATAATTACATTCACATCAAAACATTAGTATTAAGTCTATTATTCAAATTATTACTATTATTAATACTGTTTTATTGAGAACAACAAAGATAACTTGAAGATCAACTTAACAATTTTCTTGGTCACGAATTACACGAAACTTGCACAAACACAGAATCCAAAATAAATATTACAACGCTAAAAGATGATACAAGCTCGTGGTATATTAAAAATATCACACTGTTACTTTGTATTTAATCCCACAATGTTGACTTCTAGTCAGAACAGAATGTTTAAAATCTTGATATACAAAAATACGTATGAATATTTCACTAAACGAAAAACAAAAATCAGTTCTAAGCAGATCCTGATACAAAGAAATAAATATCCACGGAAAGAAACAATACAAAATATACATACATATCGAACGTGTTATGTACGTTACTTTGTTACGTTTCTTTCTCAAATTCATGTCCCCAAGTTTCTAAAATATTGAACTCTTATTGCTCCAACATAAATTTTACTCTTCTGAGAAAAAAACCATATTGTCTTAAACTTCCTGATAAACCGTGACGATAATGGTTCTTTTACGCCTCCTAACCACAAGAAAACCTTTAATGGCTTCTATACACCCGCTTCTACAGTTTTTCTATATCTACAAACGTAACCTGATCGCTTGTTTACTCATTATAACTTTAATATCTGTTCTAATTTCTCCATCCTCAATAAAATTAAAAACGTCAACATCTTTCTCTTTAGAAAAATGAGTATACACCGCGTTCTATTGAAATTATCACTCGTGATTTTTGAATGGGAAACCCAATACCTAGTAAAACTAAACAGATTACTGTACCTAAATACCACGTATATTTATGTCTTCTTTAGTTAAATATGCAGAGCTTTATTCTTAAACCTAACTCAACAAACTATTAGATAAATATTAAACCCAAGTTCACTTGAGAACTGTCTGTAAACTCACATCAGATAAAATGCTTTCCATGTGAAAGACAGCATTCCGGTCCATCTTTGTCCCTCTACAAGTAACAGTAATTGTGGTGGGAAAAGTTTAAGTTAACCTACAATTTAAATTATTTCATGGAATTTAAAAGGATTAATTATATCGCATTGTTAGTTTCATTCATAGCCAAAGCTTTGAACTACTTATACCGTCCACTGTGAAAAGTAATTGTCGAATATTTCAGTCATGCTAAGAGCCGCTCAGCAATAATAAACGGTAAATCTTGTTTTATTCGTTAAGGTAAACCACATTTTGAGATGTGAATGGTAGTGTGGTTAATTACTAACAACTTAGTTATCGTGGTTTTTTAATATATGGACTATAATTCTTTACAGCAAGTGTCTGTGACTTGTTGGCGACAAATTCGAACAGTAAAGGGACAGCACACAATCCACTTGTTTTAAAATATTTTCAAAACAAGTCAAATCCATGTACACAGTTTTTCAATATACGATATTACAATTATATCTTAAACTCTATATAATTCTATTTTCTTCTCAAAGTATATACAAGCTAGTACGATTACTTTAGATCTCAATTGAAAAGACGAATAATTGTTCTTCTTCCTTGGTAACAGTAAAATCTGTGGTATATTCACCTGGATTACCTATGGGTTGCCACAATTATATCCCAAACTTTAAATACTTGGCTCCTTTTCGTCAAAGGGTTCAATTAATTTAAAACACCCTTTAAGAAGATAAATTCTTCTTCTTATCTCTGTTAAAGTGGAAAGCTCACTTTAAATAATAACCTTAGAGATAAACTATCAACATAATCTAACTTCACTTTCACTTACTTAACGTTTTCTGATTTGACAACTCTGTATCAGCTCTTTATAACATGCAAAATAAAAATTCAGAAATATCTAACCCTATATTAGCAACAATATTCACATAAGGAGAAAATTTAAAGTTCCAGAAAGATGACATCAACAATATTATGCAACATACAACTCAAAGTTGTGAGGTAAAACTTGTCATAACTACTGCTTTTAAAATAATTACTTTTAAATACTTATGAAAATTAAATAACTGTTAAACATTAAACTATCAAATAAACTAAATAATAACTATTAAGCTAAACAGTCTTGTATATCCAACGTTAGTGTAGAATATTCTTCTTGCTAATAAAATTTGGTATGGACATTATTCCTGCCTGTCCTCTCCTTATTTTAAAAGTAAATTTTGAGCTTTGTTTGCTTATGCAGCTTATCAAACGAAACGCGAGAAGCGGCCGCCGTAAACGGGAGACGGACGAACACTCGAACAGACACCACTTTTCGCAATAAATATAAGGTACGCGAGTGGTAGCTTGAAAGCTACATACATATTGCGAAAAGTGTTATCTGTCCGCGAGTTCGCCTGTCTCTCGTTTACAGTAGCAACTTCCCCTGCTGCGTTTGAAAAGCTGCGCACGAAATCCCCTAGCTTGAACTTCTGTTAAGTTTTTTTCTCAGTAGCTATACAAATACTTTTACCAATTAAATTAATTGGCACAAGTCTATATTATATCCAAGTCTAATCACTGTTTTTTATAATTAATTTATGATGGTTAACATTGCCCTTATAGATGTTTATGGTAATAGATTAATCAACATTCAGGTGATTATTTATAATTGATTGTCGTTTTGGTTTACTGTAGGTATCTGCAGAAGATGAAAAGTGTATACTCCAAAACTTCTACGGTTACATTATTAATCAGTGAATCCTGTAATGAGTTAGTTGGTAACTAATATTGTTTTATAAATATTACGTGAATGTAAATTGCACTCAGAATCATACTTAAACTCACAATAACCAGTTTTTATTATTAACAGGTTGTTAGCTATTTTGGAAACATTATGCAGCATCTGTGTAATATAATTTCCAAAGGTATCATATAGATTCTATCAGTAATCCTACACTCATAACTATACGTTAATAATAACTACACGTTATTGCAAGTACCTTACATTACAATTAATTAATTAAAATCATGCTTTGCCAGCCTAGAATAGGGGTTCACATCATAACAGTAGGAAATATATGTTCTATTTTTGTCTACAAATTTCATTTACAAGTCTTTTTTTTTCTTAAACAATGATAGTGATATTAAATTCGGTGACGCATACCTACTTATTTTAATTTATATTATTTTTCCTCGCTATTAAAAACCACATGTAGGTGGATACAACTACCTTTTTCGCGTATATTTCCTGCGTAATATTTGTAACCTTTACACTTACTTTTTTAATTTAATATATTTGGTTTTCGTGATCAGTATTAAGTAAAAACTTATGTTACGAAACCACTTCATTTTATCAATGCTTTTAAAAGTATCTTAAATCAACCTCTCGTTCCATTATTAACAACACATAATATGAAAATCCAGAAGGTATGTCCATTGGGTTTGGTTTGGTTTGAATTTCGCGCAAAACCATATGAGAGCTTTCTGCGCTTGCCGTCCCTATAATTTATCAGTGTAAGGCTAGAGGGAAGGCAGCTAGACATCACCACCCACTGTCAACTCTTGGGCTACTCTTTTGCCAACGAATAATGAGATTGACCGTCACATTATAACGCCCCCACGGCTGAAAGGGCAAGCATATTTGATGTGACGGGGATTCGAACCTGCGACCCTCGGATTACCAGTCGAGTGCCTTAACCACCAGGCTATGTCGGGCCTGCCCATTGGGGGAATCGAAAATTGGTCGCATTGTGGCGCTGCTACATAGAAGTGAACTCCTTAACTGCGTGAACAACAACTCTAATGGTTTAAACCAGAATTATTAGATGATAAACAAGTATAATTATTGGCTTCTTTAATATCATATACAAATCAAAATTAATAACACTATTATTTATCTATTTCGTTTTTAACATTTATTTCAAACACAACTGTCATTCTAATTAGTATGTCAGACTAATCAAACCACTAGTGTAATTACTTTGATACTTGGAAAACTAACACTACCAGTTAAATCAATAAACTTTTCACGTGCATCCATTTATTATATTTGTGAAAAAGACAAAAACAAAACTTTTCACAGTAGACCTTAATATAAATTACGTTATAAAATAAATCATACTGAACTTTTCCGTGCTTTTCGATTATACACAAATCAAGGGTTAACAAGTGATTTGTTTTACTTCATTAATTTTCCAGCCAACTCGTTATCCTTCCCTATAACTGTGGAAAACAAGAGTATGCTGAGAGCAAAACGCTGTGGCTATTTTTAGCACAACGTGTATTTGCTTCCTGGGCCCGCTTAAAAGGCAGAGCTTGTCCGCACATTAGTGCAACGCTTGAATGACGTAACCGGAAAAACAGTTAGCTGAAGATCGATGACCGATGGTGAAGGAGGTACGAAAAAAAAAAAAAAAGCGTTTTCTGAAAAATGAAATATTACTCGTGAAAGTTATATAAATGTTCTCGCATGTGCGTGTGCGTTTTGTACATTTACGTTCAATTTTGGTAACAAGAATGTACTCTTAACATAAAACTGCTTTACCAACTGGTATGGTTGATAATAAATAACAAGTTCAAATCAATGTTTAATAGCTTAATAATTTACTTTAATCCTGCCCAAAAAAATTTCAAGTGCCGCAGCCCTTGAGGATTCCCTCTTTTTCCCTTTTATCCTCTCTAAACTTTTTTTCCCAAGTAACTAAGTGCTGTCTACCATGACATAACATACGAATCTACTACAGCAACTACTGTTTATGTTTCATGGATTTCGAGCAAAGCTACTCGAGGGCTATCTGTATTAGACACCCGTAGTTGAGAAGTGGCAAGACTAGACGGAAGGCAACTAATTAACATCAACAACTGCCAACTCTTAGGTTCCTATTTATCCACTTAAAGTACGAAAGGTCGAGGCATTATAACTCCCGCACAGTTGAAAGAGCGAGCAAGTTCGGTGACGGGATTCGAACTCGCGAGCCGTAGATTATGAGCCGAATGTCCTCGTTACCAGGCCTACAGCTCGTGAAAGCTCATACTGGTTATGCTGTTTGGTATTGCATTGGTTGTTTCGGAGATATATTCAAAGCTATATGAGTTCTAACTGCGCTAGCTGTCCCTAGTTTTTGAAGCGACGAACCATAGGATTTAGCAGCCACTTTTCTAAAGTACTCGCAGTATCAAAGTACTTTTGTATGACAAGCTAAACATCCACGATGCAAATAAAAATTACAATTCCCAAAAGTACATGTAGTTAAAAACCTAAAAGTCTGTCACAGTTAATGAGTTGCAAAACGGATATAATTAAAACCAAAACGTATGATACTCCAGCGCGAAAACACAGAGCTTCATTAAGTGCAGCAATTTTTATAATCGACCTGATTAGCCTGAATAGAACTGATGCTGCAGTTCTCCGATAATTGCATAAAAACCTGTATGTCAGACAAACTGGAAGTTGAACACCATACGACTTTTCTTCGTAATAAAATAAACACACATTATATTTAACACTGTATATACAACGAAATTAAGTTGTCTAGACCACGGAAAATTCAGTGTGGTACTGTTGGATTTCATAAATATTTATGGTATCAGGCCCGAAATCTGTTTAAATTTGACTCCTAATTATAGTGTTGAACAAGAAAAATACCTACTTGTTTGTACCGTAAACACAACATCATGGTAAAAGAGATGTAACTTTCCTTCCAATCTAAATTTTACTGAAATTTTCTCTTTGTTTTCCTACTTACTTTGGTCTATAACTACTAACATGTATTTGGAAAGTAACTGAATACAATTTTATGATCGGTGATCACACACTAGTACGTTCAATCCAATTCGTCAAATAACAGTCAACACCAGAGACCTCAATGGGTCTTAGTCTCTCTGCACACGCGTACATCGCGAAAGCGTTTTCCAAAATGGAAGCCGCTAAAACATAAACCGAAAACAAAGATGCTGAACAGATTCTAATTCTAAATAAACAATAAGCCTATAAAATTTATGTTGGATTAATTAAACGATACAGTATATGTCGAAGGGAAATGTTACTGTTTTTACTACGGCACTGTTTTTTAATCATCATGCTCGAATAATAATGGTGGCATTTTAAATTCACATTTTAAGGTATTTTTATAGGTTGGGTGGCCTCAACAATGTTAATCCACATCAAGACAGCCTACGACTAAAAAGAGCTTGGAAACTACTGCATTTAAGGTATCACCCTTGTTTCTGACTGCCGTATTTATTCTTTGTTCTCTGTGCTTCATTAATGCACAAAGCTAAGCCTAAGATTAAAAGAGTTTGGAAACCACTGCATCAAGGTTTCTGACTGTCTCATTTATTCTTTGCTCTCCGAAATTAATAAACCCGAGAGAAAGTTATCAACCTCGTACTTTTAAAAGTTGTGTTTATATTTAGTTCGTTGATCCTAAACTACCAAATACTCACAGCAGTAATTTTTAGCACAGACAAGAGCATACCACTCTCTCGCGGTCATTCTGTGTCTTCGGAACTACCAAGATCTTCAACAGAACAAGCACTACATCAGAATGTGTTGAATGCCTGACTACTGCACTTTTTAAAAGTCCATCCGCTATTGAGTGATGTGTTTGTGGGTCGCTTTCCACGAAAACACATTTTTTTCCCAAAGTAAGTACAATACTAAAACAATCAAAACTCAAAGTTCTGATGGTAAAAAACATACAAACAGTATAACAAAAATCCCTGAATCTGAACTGGGGTTCCTACAGTTGATTGGGGCTCAAAAGAATCGCTTTGTCTGATTATGTCTAGTGTCGCAAATGATTATATCCATCCCTATCCATTCCAACTAATATCATTTACGATGTAGCTCACACTAATATTTGACTAGTTTTACGTAAGTTTGATAAAATTCCACAGAAATTCAGCGTAAACTTCGATGTATACTTTATACATATAGCCGTCCTAATTTTGAACTGATAATATGAAGATAGCAAAAACATAGCTCTTGGTTAACTGAACAATAGGCTTTCATCTGTCTGTCACTTGCACAGTGCATTCATAGTTACAAGATCAAGAGCCCGTTGTTTCAGTTATAACTGGAAGCAAATCATGAATCCTTGAAATTAAGGTCACGCTGGACAACGACCGGATTCACGACATTTCATATTCCCAAGATGCTGAGTTTAAAGTATTTTTTGGGCTATTTATCACACTGAATAAAATTTAGGGTATTCATTACCAAGATATGATCTGGTGAATACATCTTACGTTAAACGAGAGTATTCTGATAACAGTAAACACCAAAAATAATTTGTTTCATCACTATATGCACAGGCGTTGTCACTGAATTTGCGTTTAACTGTCGAATCATTGAAGGCTGTCATTAGTTAATCATACAGGACGACAGTAGCTTTTTACCTCAGAAAATGTTCCACACTAACGATAAAAAAAAAAGTGAAATCATATTAAAATAATTAGAAGATGGAAAAACTAGTTGATTTTCCCTCGTCTCTTCCAACATGCAAAAAAAGTAGCTTGTAGGTGCGCCTAGTTAACGAATAATGCCACTGCGTCAACATACATTGGGTTAAATTTGCAAAGTACTTTCTTTAATAAGCTGTATGCAATAATATATGATAGAGTGAGAAATATCCCTTACTGTTACAGAGCTTATTTGTTAAAACAATTTACTGGATTGGTCTATGACTCTGAGAACACGTGAGGGCCAGCTGACTTTGGGCATGTAAGTACAGAAAAAAACGTAACAAATTAACAAAACGTAGAAATGCTTTTACCCTCTTCTAAACCAGTGCAACCAACGAATTCATCTTAAACTGAAATATAAAAATTATCACTGCAAAGAAACAGTATGGAAACTCTAGAAAGGGTAGATAAAACTGTAACTTTTGATAACAGGAGTACTTGAAAAAAAGCAAAAAAAGCCTAATTATAAAAAATAAAGTTAGGGGGCTCAAGGTATACTCCACTTGACACCGACAGTCACACATGATTTAAGTTCAGTAGAGATTATTTAAGTGACCTAGCTACAAGTATAATTTGAAGCGGGTGCTATTTACAGATGAGTCCGAATACAGTTTGTCGGAAACAATAAATAAGATGTTCGATGTGAGACAAGAGAATATTACAGTCAGCTATAACACCTACACTAAAGTATGCTGATAAACCTACACAAATGTGGGCTGCATCTTTGCAAAACTGATGACATTCTCACTGCTGATGGGTACAACACATTCTTGTCCATTATGTCATTCACTCCCTCATGAACAAGACACGTGGACAAGAATTCGGTGATATCATGCATTCAAAAAAAGTGGTAAAACGATACCTGGAAAGGACATGGGGCCAGTGGAACATTCGTCACCATGGCTTAGCAGGCGCAAAGTCCTTGTATAACTTGTGTTGGTTTATATGGAAATTTAAAAAGTCAAATAGCGACAATTCAGCTGAACTGTGGGAGTAATAGCGGTCATTTGAAACAATAGTTCATTATCACAGACTGATAAATTTACAGCAGCTTTAAAACAAATTGTACTGCTCCATTTTCCTTATTCTATCATTAGCACATGATTTAAGCTATACTTTCTTGCAGGTACTACACGTGCTAGATCGATATTTAGTCTATTTGAAAAATCTGTACAGGTCAGACAAACAAATTTACGTACACAACTTTATTTAATAAAACTACACAAACAAAGTTAAATAATATTATTTATAATGAGTATGAATCTGTATTTTGAAGAAGGCTGGTACAGGTATTAAAACAAATTAAAATAAAGTGCAGAACAACCTTTCGACCTTCTTAGGTCATCTTCAGGTTGACAGAGACAGTTCGAAACTAAGTCACTGGTCACGTGTCATAGTGACGAGAATGTGAACAGATAAGAGATTACTGGGGAACGATATTGCAGTCAGATACAAGGCTATTAACTAATATAGGTATAAAGGTGTTCCTTCATGTTGGTTCAATATTGGTTTGAGTTTTTGTATAAGTATGGCTTCTTTCATTTTGCATTTGTTTCTTACTTCGTATCTGGGTGTTCTCTGTGTTTGTGTTTATTTGTTTTGCAGTGTTCAAAAACGTGTGAAGATGCTTTTTTTGTGTTCTTTGAATCTAGTTTCCATTTTCTGCTTGTTTCTACAATATAGAAGTCGTGGCAGTTATTGCACCGTACATTATAAATAATGTTGGTATTATGTTTGTCAGAATAGTTTTTAAATAGGATGGATTTTAGTTTTGCACCTAATATTTGAATGAATTTAGTGTTTACTGGAATGTTTAGTTGCAACTTGTTTTTTTCCAAATGTTGGTTTTTTTATCGCTAATATTGAGAATGTATGGTATGCAACAGTGTAAGGTTTTACAGTTTGTTGTTTCACCCAATTTATTATTATTTGTTTACTGTTGACTGTGTTTTGGTCTATGTGTACGCGAGTGTATATTTTTTTTTTCAACGATTTCTAAAGAAAATTTGCTGATGTTGATGAAATGTTGCTTTATTTGGTTCATTTCATTAATTTTATCGTGTTAACATAGTTTAGTGGCCGTGTTTATTTGGTTTCTTAATACGTTTAGTTTTATTTTTCATATGCTAAATCCCAGAGAATGTATAGTTAAGTATGGGTAATTTTTCTGAGGATTTCTGTTTTGAATTGTGTATCGGTTCTAATGATCTGGAGATTGAAAAATGCTATTCAACTATTTTTATCTCACTTACAGGCGAACTTAATGTTAGAGTGTTGGGATTTGGTATGGTTGAAAAACTAAGTGTGTGTTCTGCAGATGTGAATCCATCAATTGTATCGTCAACATATCTGAACCGATATAGTGAAGGGTGTAAAGCTGAATTGATCGCTTGAGGTTCAGTCTGTGTCATAAAAATGTTTGTTATAATTGGTGACACAGGATTGCCCATACTTAGGCCATTTATTTGCAGGTAGTTTTGCTCATTGAACACAAAGTTTGATTTAGTGGTAGCGAATTCTATAAGGGTTGCTAATTGGTTATTGGAGATGTGTATCAATGGGTTAGGGTCTTGGATATGAAGTTCTAAAGCTATTTTACAGGCGTCGGTAGTTGGGACTTCTGTGAAGAAGGAGATTACATCAAAACTGGTCATTAAGCCTTAATGGTTTACTTGCTCAAGAACAGACCTAAAGTTAAAATCTTTGAAAACGGACCTGGCTGATATTATATATTTAGAAAATGCCCACACTATTTATTTACCAAGGTTGTAGTTGAATGGTTCATAGGTCGAGATTATTAGTCGTATAAAGACTTTTTGAGATTATGTTTTTGTTGTTGTTGTAGCATTTTTAGTTGATTTCCATGTGTTTTTGTTGGATTTGTGTGTACTGGCTTGCATTTGTTTATATTTAATAAGATTTTATTCATTTTTAAATGTATTCGTTTGTGTTCATTGTCACAATTTGTTTGCCTTTGTTTGCTTTTAGAATTTTGATGTTGTCCTGTTTTAGGTTGTTTATAGAATCAATATCGTTCCATGTAAGGTTGTTTTATTTAGCTTTCTTTTCTGTAAAATTATGTTGATGTTCTTGTGTGAAAATTATTTGAAAAAGTTGTTTTTCAAAGAAATAGACGTTTCCAATTCTACCTAGAAAGAAAGGCTGTACGTTATCAATGGAACTGTTGTAGAAATTGTCTTCCTTCTGGTAGTTGTTTTCCATTGTTTTGTTGTTGTTTATCGGTTTGTGTAAAATGAACCACTTATCTTCTGGGTATGTCTCCCAGATAGAATTTCATTTCGAAGGAGAGAGTACTTCTTGGTATTACTGCAAAGTTGAGTCTTTTGTTGAGAAGATGCAACTTTCCAGTGCTTAACGGTCGGTCGGATCTGGTAATTGTGAGGTTGGTTGATGATTCGTCATGTTGGCGTCTCTTTTATTGTTGGCACCACAATTGATCTAGTTTGTTGTCGTAGCGGGTATTTTTTTCTTTGACTCGTCTTTCTTATTGTTGATTACTTTGATGTTGTTTGATATGAATTTATAACTTGCTGGTTGAATGCAGCAGGCCAGTTGATGGTCTAGATCCATGTTTTGTTTTTGATAGTATGACATTGTTATGAACATTCAGTGTATAACGGTTTTAAAAGTTGAAACAAAGAAACTCACAAAAATGATGAATAATATCTGCAGTAAAGATAAAAGTAGCAAAAAAGTGTTTATAGCACATCTACGAAACGAATCTCAGCTAAATTACTGCAAAATAAAGTAACCGTAAATTTGCAGTGAGGGCTAACAGTTAAAATATGCAGAAACGTTTGATTGCGTGTTCACAAAGTGATACGCATGTGGTTTTGTAAGAAATGCGTATGCTTACTTTAGATCTAAATAAAATGAGGAAGCACACAACATTTCTTTTTAATGTTCTGGTCTCTTAGGAAGTTATTCCAGAGTTCAGTGTTGTTTGTGTAAAATACTTTGCAAATAAAAAACAGTCACGTTGAAATCGAAGCCAGTCGTCGCGACATTGTACCATCGTGTAAGATACTTCTTGACTGAAAAGTATGACTAACAAAAAACAGGTATGGTGGTTCTTAATTGAAAATCCAACATGCAATACGGACTCCTGGTCAAATGCTTTTCTAACGATATAATATTTGTAGCGTTTGATCGAGAAATGTGAGAGAAACGTTCTGGACAGACAAATACAAGTGTATTATGTATATAAATACTTTTGAGGGGAAAAAATGCAACCTCCAACAAAAGATCCCGATAAATTAGTGCATCTCTTGACAAAGTTATCAGAACTATTTTTTTTTTTCACACAGATAGAACATCGTAATGTTACACAATCGCATATTTTTGACAAGCTGCAGTATATCTTGGAATATACAAAGCAAAAATAGTTCATATTTATTTATTTTAACTTGTATTTTTATATATAAGCGCACCATAATACTTTCATTTTTTATTACTTACAATGGGCACAGACAAAAGTTAAGACGTCTTCATATTAAGGTAACGTTACATTGGTGACAAAAACTTAAATCAATTGCATTGCCAATTTGCTTCAAAAGTATTTCAACATTTCACTAAATGATGACAATATTAAAGGAATAACCCATCCACAATATCATGAAAAGTTTTCACCTCAGCACATGAAACTGAATTTTGTTGATTTAAGTAATCTTATATGGTCTGAATGACTTTCACAGCACAGCTCAATTACAAATTTCTTAGTGAACTACATTAACAATCACATCAGAAGACGGAAGTGAAAAGAATAAAATACTCTAAGGTCTTCCTGGTTACAACGAGGTACTATTTTCGTATTTCAGGTTAATTTGTTTTTTTACTGGTGTTGTAACATGATCGATTACTCTGCCTTCCACATGTCACTTGAGCACCAAATTATTCAACTTTTAATAAATCATAGAACAACCATTAGGGTTAAAAGCATTTTTTGCAGCACTAGTACACGTTAACATGGGTGCATTACAACACACAGTATGTTACCACATTTTATTCGAAACTTCCATTTTTTTTTATCTTGTAAATACTCAGTAATGCAAGGTTGACATGTGAATTTCCATCTACAGAAAACAGTTTATTAATAAGGCCTTAAGGAATCGGACAAATGATTGCTGTATAAAAACTGTATAACATCTAAAATTACATTTTATCATTACGCTAGTACATCATAGGAAGTTCCATTTCTAGCAGTAACTTGAAGTTGTGTGTCTTCCATATGGATACCTATTCCACAACAGACATGAGGAAAAAAAATTATCCTAACATTAAATTATTAACAGTTTTTTAAAAATAAAATATCTGAACACAAAAGGTTTTCTATTTGAAATATCTGCGTTAGCCGTCCCTCATTTAGAAGAGATGGACTAAAGGAAAAATCAACACCACCTACAGCCAAAGGTGGGATTGGCAGTAACAATATATTGCCCGCACGACTGAAAGGACGAGCATGATCAGTGTTTGGATTGAAAATCGCAACCCACAACTTGCGAGTAGAACACCCTAACCACCAGGCCTATTGTTACGAAGACAGAAAAAATGCTACAAATTGAGTCATGTAATAAGTAATAATTACCCTAAAAAGTGCGTAAAAACAAAAGATCTATATTCAAATTAAAATCCTGTTAATTACAGTTCTCGAATAATGAAACAATCTTCATCATATTACACTAAATATGATTAATTATTTTTCCATACGTGGGTATTTTGAACTCTTAACAATTTAATATTACTTGTTTACCAACATCAAATTCCGCTGATACACCAGAATCTAATGCAACTCAAACTAACTGGAAGATCTGGAACATACAGTAAAATGCTTCCCACAACAATAACGTCCCCAAATACGACAATTACGTGAGCAAAAAGCTCAACCCAATGTTCGTATAACATGACTCAGTCATGGGTAATCCTTTACAATGACTGTCTTAAACAAACGATGTGTTAAAAACAGAAAACGTGGTAAGTACAGCCCGATAGATAGGTGAACAGGTATTTAAGGATTAACCTAGTTGAAAATTTAACTTCCGTGAGAAAATAAATATAAAGAAACTTATTGCTCTGTGAATGCAAGAAGATACCATGTTCGTCTTTCCATACGTTGACAACCGTAAATCACGTGTCGCTCCGTTACGACAAACGTTTGGTAAACAGTAAGTGTAACAAGTACCAGATACATACTTGAGTACTTAACGTCACAAATAATACAATTCGTACACAATCATAAATAAACGTAATATACATCAAAACGTGAACAGAGATCCTCACCCAGTCAAGTATATTAACATTGACAGTATTATTTACTAGATACAAGAATATGTTAAAAGCGAAGTACTTCTTGACTCTGAATGTGGAAGCAAAGTACACCCTTGTGCAAATTAATTAAAACATGACGGAAAATTACGATTTTTTTCAATTTTTTTGCGTTTTATTTCTCAAAATCCAAAAATTACTCACAAATAAATACATAATATGACCGCCTTTATTTTTCAGAAGATCATTAATCCGCTTTGGCATCGAATCCACGAGTTGACTAATCTTTACTAATTTTTGGACAGCTGTACCACACCTCAATTAGCTTATCTTTCGTCATACAGTCTTTTCCCCAAAGTCCTTTACAAATCGCCCAAAGATTTTCAATAGGATTTAAGTCCACAGAGTTTCCAGGCCAGTCCAGCACCTTTTTCGCGTTGTAGTCATAAAATTCTTCACAAGTTTTGATATGTGGCACGGAGCCAGATCTTGCTGAAAAATGCCAGATCCATCTGGAAATCTCTTTTTCAATTCTGGAACGACTATTCTCTGCAAAACTTTGATGTACTGTGGTCCTTGCATCATACCTACTACGATATGTAAGCCTCCGACGCCATAGTGGCTGAAAAAGCCCCAAAACATCTTCAAGGAATGTTTTACTAACTGATTGATGTGAGATTCTCAAAGTCTCTCATCTGGAGATCTGCAAACATGCAGGCTTCTTTGACCCTGTACGAAGAAATGAGTCTCGTCACTCAATAACACCTTCCTCCATTGTTCTTGCGTCCAGTTCTTGTATTTCAGACCCCACTGATACCGTTTTTCTTTATTGAGTTAGTAAGAAGTTGTTTTTTGACTGGTCTCCTTACTCTTGTAACGCAATTTCGAATGACGTAATATTCCTCAAAATTTCGTCATATATCCCAAAAATAGATCGACCGTACTGCAAAACACAGATAATGACGCCGTCTGTGTGAAAAAATTGACTATTAAAGGAAATTAGCGGGTCCAGCGAGCCTACACCGGCCGCCATGCTGAAAATATTGTAAAATGACCAATTGTTTCAATTAATTTGCACAAGGGTGTAACATTAAATGCACGATTTATTCGAAAATGGCCGATACTGTGAAAGTTGGCAGTCAAAAACTTATAAAGAACGTGAATAACAACAGGGACTCTGAAATGGACAAATTGTAATAAAGTGAAAACAAGGTTATCTAAAAAGTACATTGACGCTAATAGTATTGTCAATGGAACTATGCAAATCATGATGAACTACATTCTACCTCAACAATAAATACAAATGTAGCACAAAACGTCAAGACCTTAACCTTGATCAATTATACACACGTGTGTATTTTTTTTTCTAAACTCCTCATAATTTGTCCATTACGGATTTCAAATAACGTGTGTTTAAACTGAACAATGGTTATTCACAGACGTTACGCCGATTGAAATCTATTGTTTTATTGCTTCGCCAGAGTCTGAACAATGACGAAGCGAAATATTAGGATCAGGATCTGCTACAAGAATCAACGTTCTGCAGAAAATCAACTTTTACTTTTTAATATAACTGCTTTTCAACAGTGTTAAGCTCTGAGACTGATTTTCATCAATCCTAAGTAAAGCATTTAACACTTTAATTTCAACCTGTTTAAAAACGATTTTTTTCTATTTAATTTTCAATATATACAGATATATTACGACTAATTCTGTACTTAACTTTTTGTAATTACACTGAAGCTTTTCCTTCACAGGATTGTCTTCTCTTAAATAGTATTCAACAAATAGCTTATCCGTTACAAATAAAACACCTTTAACACGCAACGTTTTTCTTACTAATACTAATACTTTACGCTGAAGAATCTATTTAATATAAACTAGCACGTGGTTCTTCCTCATTCTTACACAAACTTACCCTTTCTTTCACCAGGCCCAATATTTTCGATTTTTTTTCAATGTAAACTACTGGTCAACGTGCAAACATCCTAATCTAGGATATTCATAAAATTATTCCCACACGCCATAATCATTACATTAAGTGTGTCTATCTAAAACGCAGGGAGTTTTTACCGCCGTGTTCATTAATCTTGTAAAATTCCTTATATACGATCCTATACAGAACCAGCAGAAACCTTGTCCTGGTTTCTAGAATTAATGTTGCAGCTCGGAGTATCCCAATTTTAGCTACTCCACGGAAATAAACCAGAGATTCCCTCGCTCCAAAGACTAAACACTTGTACATAGACATTGACAAGACGGCTACAGCGTGCTTTTGTCGAACTTTACTAACCAACTGGAGGAATTCGCACCAATAACACACGTTCAGTCGTGGTAACGTGGAATAACACTGTTCCTACACATGCGAAAAACTACACTATTCTATAATCAGTGTTAGAATATATATTCATCTTCATTAAGTAATCATTTAATAAAATATATATCTTAACATTGATTTCTTATTTAATATTGAACATACACTATATTATCACATTCTACGTCTGCAAAGAAAATACATCTTTAACAGTATATAGGTTTGTCAAAAATTCGCAGGGCGTAACAACAAATCGCAGTTTTAGACTAAAGAAAACATGAAAAGAAAATACATACTGAAACATCTTAGCAGCAGTAATAAATTTTCTAATTGCATATAAAAAAACAAACACGATAGGCACAACAAAGTACACAGGCATTATTTGATTAACCTTTAACCACAGACATGGTAATATAATTGAAAACGAAGTCAAACAACGAACAGTAATAATAAACAAGGTTTAGTGCACGATCACATCTAAATCCATTACAAAACTCAATTTTGGCATATTCACCTTGTCGCATATGAATTATAAATCTTTAGAATTAAAAGGTGTAAAAAAATGAATTTTTTGTATTAATTTATTCTTGTACTTTTTATCTTTATTTTTTTATAATTTCATCTTTCTGCTGCGAAACGGATACTCCGAATATTACATCGACAATGTTTTCAAACAATCTCAACTGACAATCAATATAAAATAAACAGGTAAAACATTGAAAAAACTTAGTTTTTGTCTTCATATTTACAAACAAAATGTGACAAAAAATAATGCTCTACCAGAAGATAAGGGGTAGGACAAATGTATCGCATCAAAAACGTAATATGTTAAATCATTTGTAATGTATGTAGAAACGCATATCTAGAAGAAACTGAGAGACCTTTTCATAAGTGTATCTCATAACACACAGTGTCCTATATACGTGTGAGGAACACAAAACCACTCCAATAGAGCACTTCCTATACAAATACGGTATCCTAAATACAGAAAACTGAAACATTTAAAATTTCTATCTCACGAAAACCGAAGAATATTTTAGAGAGATAAATTATATGGAAGCTATAGTCATTACAGGAAAACTATCCAAAAATGAACAGAGACAATGGGTGGTATATGTAAATAAATCGCTATTCAACAAATATCATACCAGTATATTTGACACAATTACTTTAACACTTGCGTGTTGTGGAGTATCATAGTCTGATAACTTGTTTTTTAACACTGTTAGTAAACTGTGTATTCTTAAAACTTTAAAACAGTTGCTGGTACTAACCCTAATAAAACCGCAAAGGCGAAAGGCAAATGTTAGAACCAAAAATTACTTCATAATTATTTGGAGGTTAAAGGTCATATTGTCTAATCTAATTTTGAGGCACTAGATTAGAGGGAATTGGCAGCTAGCCAATACCACCCACCGCTAAACCTTGCACAAACTGATCCTCACGTTTGTAATGCACAACGGTCCCAAAATGCAGAAAGCGGTTTTTGTATTTTTTGCAAAAACTTGACACGAACCATGGAACCTCTGATTTATAGTCCAGCATCCTAACTACTGGGTCAACCCAAAATAAATTTGAGGAGAATTCTTATAAAGAATGATCACATGCCAAATGAATTAGAGATGTGCGTACATTATGAAAATATACAAAACGAAATCAAAATCGCACATTATCTTATCCTTGAAAGATAGCGCATTATCTTTAAGTAGTCCAACAGAACTTTCTAAGCAACCATTCCGAACTACAATTGATTTTAAACTCATTGGTCTATTGTCATAGATAAAAAGGCATAAAATATAGGAAGACAACATTGATGACAGATACCAGGTACAGACAAAGCAATGGCCTTCGTGTCTACTCTTTATAATATAAATACTGCAATAGAACATAAGCTTGTAAGCAAAGGAACAACACTACTTACCAAAAGTGGGCCAGGAATATCCTGTTTACAAACTTGGTCCAGTGGAACACCAAATTTAACTCTGAAAAATAAATATGTATCGGTATTAAATCATTGGGCAAATGACAAACACGACCATCAACAATAAATATTCTGCTTTAGGAAACATATTATCAAGTCCTTCCAGTTTTAGTTAGCTTCTTTTAATATACATTAACCCTACACAAATTATCTATATGGCTTCTACTACGCACAGTTTTCTAACTGTTTAGAATACAAAATGAACTAGAGACATGACGTCACAGCCACACAATGACGTCACACTGATAATAGAAATTCACCAAAGCATAATGCAACATACGATGTTCTTTTCTTCCCTCCGTCTTTTCAACGAATACTTTGAAGGAGGTATTTTTTAAGCCAAGGATTTTTTACACCAGACTGGCTTGTCCAGTCGGCAACCATCAACCACACAGGGCAAGCATGTTTGGTGACAAGGATTAGAACTCGCTACTCTCAGCTTACGAGTCGAGCGCCCTAACTACCACGTCATGTCATGTCCAAATGATGAGTAATATAGAATATTTGGAAGTATATTTCTACTGTACGCTTATGCTAATCATACTTCACTTAAATACCAAATCATTTAGATTATTTTCTGAAATTTAAGTATCATTCAACTTCTCCGAGTAATTTTTCCCACAGTACGATATATTCAAATGGCATTCGATTTTAAATTCTGTGGCATATAACAATGTAGTTTTAAAAGTAAAACAATAACGAAGTTTACACGAGTATTCCAACATCTTAACTTGTACAGAAATTCAAATATTACAGTTACAAATAAGATTATACTGGCACGCAAAGATGTTCATATTCTGTTTCTGGTATTAGCTGAGTATACTTAAATCCGATAACATAAATATGTACATAATGACCGCATCATACCTTTCAAAAGTTCAGGCTGTATACTATACACAGTGGGTAAAAAAACTCTATTTACCGCGATATGAACCTGTGGCTACTATGGGCCTTAAATAGAACATTTACCAGTTTTGGGTGCGTATTAAATTTAATATCCTTAGTGTGACATTTAGGCAAGTTACGTTTTACCGTATACATAAACCACAGGTGTTTACTGGTTCCTTCTCAAATGTTCGGAGTGATGGGAGCAAAAGGACAGACATAGAAAAAAATTACATGTAAATAAATCGTTTTGTTTGAAGTTAAACAGCTATCTGCGCTGTGCCCACCGCGCGCATCGAAAAACAGTTTCTAGCGTTGTAATCTGCAGGTATTCCGCTGTGCCACAGGAGGATAATTTATTTTTAACAAAAAAATTTCGTTTAGATAAGTACGAATCAGTTTGATGAAAACGGTCTTTCCGTTTTCAGCCCAAAGATGGGACTAGACTGCCTTTATATTTCACAACATACGAACGTATTCACAAAATATGGACCGGCATGCGTTTCGAAAAAGTCTAAGGTTCGAGCACGTAATATGCCACTGAACGTACTCCGAACTTTCGGCGAGAAGCGCGTTATAAAAGTGGCAGTTCACACAGCCATATGCTGCTGAATGGATGCCATTCAGATTAAAATTACTAAATGCTGTTAGGAAAAATCGCCTTACAATCAATAGTCAGTTATCTGTGGAAAGAATAATTTACGACAAATCACACACAAAAACAAACAAAAACTTCACTTGAGGTCAGTTTCTAGTACCGCTGAAGAAAATTGTCAAAACTACCATATTCCCATTCTTTGACAACATCACTGTCCGTTTTTAAGTTATAACGTTGGAAAGCATTTTCAGTTGTAACATACTGTGTTTTTCTCTTTCTCTTGATAACAAAAAACAATTACCAATGGACTGGTCTCAATAATTTAAAGATATCTTTCAATATTTTTTTTCCTTTTCCGAGAATTTCATAAACTTGTGAGGAAATTGTACGAATTTTATATATAATACCTACCTATAATTAGTCATGTTTAAAAGGGTCAATGTACAGAATACATTATTTCTGATAATCCTAAGACACCTTAATTTACGATGCATTATAGCGTTTGACAAATAAACGTTGGAGATTTATGTCTGGAGATGCATCATCACAACTCGTGCAACAGCAGAAGTATTATGGCAGTTCGCCCATTAAATGTTAGATATATTTACAGATTGCTACTGTTAGAATAAAAGCGAAAAAAATATATATATAATTGCTAATTTGGCGGCGAAACTATAGATACAGAGTATTTAACTACTTTTGCACGTTGTATGTTTTCTACCGAAGCAATACAATGTGATGCACACACAAAGGATAACAGAACCCCGGATTTTAGTGTTGTAAATCCGGAGACTTATCCCTAACCCACAAATACGAGAAACTAAAAACAAAGAAAACGGCTGGTAAAACTACAGCATCTAGAAAGGACAATGATACGAGAAATGGTAAACACCTGTAAATCAGAGAACAAACACTAGATAATACGGGAGAATTTATAAACATTATTAACAAAATATCTGGAAACAAGCCAAAGTAAAAGCCAGATGGATTATAGTCTAATTACAAAATATAAAATGTAAAAAAATCAACAAGAGATTTATTTGAATGATACTATGAAAATACGAGATAATTATCAACTTTATAAAAAGAAAAACAAGTCAAGGAAGTGCACACACAGAGTTATTTTTTTTTATAGTAGAGGTTCGACGTATCAGTTTAATGTGACAACTATTACAAATTTAGGACATCACGCGCGTTAGCACCTATACCCCAAGCTTCATGAAAGGAGTGCACAGAGGGAGAGATGAACCATGTAGGGAATTAGACTAGTATGCCTCATACTTGATACAAAGGGGAATTACATTTTGGAGCACGTTCACACTACTAATATAGAGATTTCACTCTAAACCATGTTCACAATGAGTCATATGGAGATTTCACTCTAAACCATGTTCACAATGAGTCGTATGGAGATTTCACTCTCAACCATATTCAGAAGGAACGTTTTCATTCTGTACCACGTTCACAAGGGGTCATAAGGAAATTCAATCCTACCGCACGTTTACAAGGAGTCATGAAAATTCCGCTCTGCCGCATGTTGTCAAAGAGCAAGGAGATTTTTAAACTGAAGCACATTCATAAGGAGTGTCATCCAAGTATGGGCACCGGAGTTGGGGGGGTATGTAAAGAGTAACTGACAAGTGTCCACCACTTTTACTAACCTAAACTTCGGGAAAATATGTGCTTCTCAAACAACATACATGAGGGATGGAAACAGGTATTACCAGCCTATTTTAAATCGTTAAAGTTCTGCACACCAGGACAAAATAAACTTTACACGTCTCTGTTTACATACATATAAACAGTACATCATTAAAATACAGGGCTGCATATAAAATGTTGATATCGAGGTATGGAACAAAATAAAACGTGAGACTTCACGAGTAAACTGGATAATACAGCCGGTCATTGTAAATGTGAAAAAAAAAGATGGACAATTTATTTTGTTGTTACTTTCAACGTAACTCTACATTAACCATATTCTGTTTGCACTCGTAAGTATTCATAGTGTCGCCATAAAACTAGGGTTCTAAGAAGTGATAAAGAACTAAGTTTGGGCTGTAGAAAGAGATACAAATTACATACACGAAAATTGTTTTGAAATAACGTTTCAATAAAAATATTCAAGTTTTGGTGATTAAATAACATTAATCACTATACCTAATGTTATTTAATATATTAATGGTTTGCAGGCGATTAAAATCAGCACTATAAAACCGCAATGAACTTTATATAAACCAGATACAATATAATGAAATTGAAGTTCAAAATTATGTCTCCTTTATCATTCTTTGTTGTTATCCTCAACCCATAGTGGGGATAGTCCATCTATCAGGCAAGAATCCAAATGTCCATGTAAAACTCGCCAGCAGCTGAAAAAAATCAGTTAGGCATTCGAAGTTGAGTGCTTGAACCCACAACGTCTCAACTCCAGCTGCCTTTCGCTGTCGGCAGCCAGTTACCCTTAATATTTAAAAATAGCTTTCACATAGAATAAAACCAATCCAAAATATTCTACAAAGTAAAACTCTCAATCCCTACCCATTTTCTTGATATTATAAATAGTAACGTCCACCCCTTTGGGTAATAACTAGTGATGTGGAACAAAGAATGGACCCTTACCGTCTGATACAAGCCGTTTCCTCAAGCACTCTGCCCGAGTATAGTGAACTATTCTAAACGTGGCAATTGGTTACTATAACCACGTAACTAACGCCCTCTAAATTTTCCGTAATGTTGTCTCCGTGAACGAAAATTTAGTCTTTTACTTTGTTTTTTTTAATTTTGCGCAAAGCAACTCGAGGGCTATCTGCGCTAGTAGTCCTTAATTTAGCAGTGTAACACTAGAGGGAAGGCAGCTCGTCATCACCACCCACCGCCAACTCTTGAGCTACTCTTTTACCAACGAATAGTGGGATTGATCGAAACATTATGACGCCCCCACGGCTGAAAGGGCGAGCATGTTTGGTGCGACCGGGATTCGAACCCGCGACCCTCGGATTACGAGTCGAACGCCTTAACACACTCGGCCATGCTGGGCCTTAGTCATTAACATAGTTTCATATTTGTTATGAAAAGTAAAAATAAGGGAGAATCCTCAATAGTCACGGTACTTGAAATTCCTTTAGAAAGGATTAAATTAAACTATGACACCTTTTGTAGTTTGTTCGTTTTTAAGCTGTATTTTTGTGCATCACGAATACTAAGCATGGGATGCACGTATACCTGATTCAAATTTGTTATTCATCAGGGGGCCCGGTATGGCCAAGCGTGTTAAGACGTTCGACTCGTACTCTGAGGGTCGCGGGTTCGAATCCCGGTCGCACCAAACATGCTCGCCCTTTCAGCCGTGAGGACATTACAATGTGAAGGTCAATCCCACTATTCGTTGGTAAAAGAGTAGCCCAAGAGTTGGCGGTGAGTGGTGATGACTAGCTGCCTTCCCTCTAGTCTTACATTGCTAATGTAGGAACGGCTAGCGCAGATAGCCCTCGAGTAGCTTTGCGCGAAATTCAAAACAAACAAACAAACGTTATTCATCAGGACCTCTATCATCCTACCCTCAAACTGAAATATTTTTAAGGAGGATTGAGATAAATCAATCTATGAGTTGTTAGGCGTGGCCAAATACATTAACCGAAAGGGTCTGACTTTCTAAGTCCAAAAGTGTAATTACATCTAAATTAGTCAAGAGACAACGGAGTTACGAGGTAAAAGGTTGTACTTGACAAAAACAACTCAAAGCCATTCTACGAGCCGCTATGGCGCGGCTATAAAAGTCAATAAACCAGTTCTCATAACCTTTATTTTTCAGCTTATTTATGAGTAATTTAAGATTATCCGTAAAAGAGTTACAGTTATTGATAACTGTTAAAAACCTTTTTAACTAGGAGTTAATTATCCCTTTTAATGATATCGATGGAACAACACTATTAGGAGGAAAATTCCCTTTTCTTATCAAAAATAGTATTCTGTCTTTTTAGTGAATGAATCTATATACCTGATTATTGAGCATGTCACTATTATTTATTTATTTCTATTACAAGCTCTGTTGGGCAAATTATCATTGGATCAAAATTCAAGTTATTGAGTGAAATTAAATCGTCTATGTAACGAAAAGTATTCAAATATAAGTTAGAGTTTAATCTCCGTTTCCAAAAAAAGAATACTTATAGCAAAACAGAGAAACTATTTTCAATAAAAATGATACAACTATCATGTACAAAAACTAAGTATATTTTTTACACTGATATTTGGCGAATATTTGTTTTAAAAAATTATTTCTGTACCTATAAGTTTATCACGTAGGTCATTAAAAACCCTAATTTAATCACACACAATACAAAATTGTATATGATAATAAAAAATAACTAGTTTGGTTTGCTATGAATTTCGCGCAAAGCTCCACGAGAGCTGCTTGCGCTAGCCCTCCATTTAGCAGTGCAAGGCTAGAGGGACGGCAGCTAATTAGTAACTCTTTGGCTATTCTTTTACCAACGAATAGCGAGATTAACCGTCACGTTATTACATTCCCACAGCTGAAAGGACGAGCATATTTGGTGGTACGAGGGTTCGAACCCGCGACCCACAGATTACGAGTCGAGCGTACTGAGCACCTGGCCATACCAGACCAAAGAATAAGTGCAGCTCTTGGTAAACTGATTAAGTTGTAGCACGCAATGAAAATGTTTTTTTCTTTTTATCAAGATTTTATAACTAGTGCTTAAATTACAGCAGCAAAAACCTTAGGTTAACAACACTAATAATGGTAACGCACGTGGAAAAATTATGATAATAGCGTCACACACACACACACAAACAAAGTGCAATTCTACTAAGTTTGTAAAGTTTTTTTTCGCAGATCAACAGCTTACACTTACTTCTTCGCTTTATGCAGTTCTGTCCTCTCTAAGTTTTTAAAATTCACTGAATTTTTTTTCTTCGTTCGATCTGTCATTCATATGTCTGTTTTGGGGGGAAATAAACGCTCATAACCTTTATTGTTGTTGTTTTGAATTAAGCACAAAGCTACACAAATGGCTATTTGTGCTCTGCCCACCATGGGTATCGAAACCCGGATTTTAGCGTTGTAAGTCCGCAGACATACCGCTGAGCCACTGGGGGGCATAACCTTTATTAAATTTATAAAGACTCAATATGCCAAAACTGATGAGCAAAATCAAGTATCAGACCATGCAAAGATATAAAATACAAAAAAGACATTAAAACAACCACTAATATGAAAAGCAACAAAAAGCTAGGTGTATAATTTCGATCTGATAGGCAAGAGTGAAGACAAATAATCAGTTGCACACGCCTCTGATTCTAAGAGCACTCTTGTCTGATCGAACAAAAAAAGCTGGCGTTACTCTTACAGCCCACTCACGGACTCAATATACGAAATATAATTTTTTACTGCGGAAGGACACGAAACACGAATTCTCAGTTGCGCAGTTCGAGCACGCTAACCACTTGGCCACGTGTGGTTCAGCTTCATGAAATCACTTTGGATACACACAAACAAGACAAAAAAGTCTGTAAAATCCTGAGTTGAAAGAGGCTATTTTTCATGTCAGGTTGATTTCAGTTAATGTACTCTATAAATTTTAAAAATAGATACATGTCACAAAAAAGTAGTCGGATATACAGATCACGGGACTTGTTTGTTTTTTTGTTTGTTTTTGAATTTCGCACAAAGCTACTCGAGGGCCATCTGTGCTAGCCATCCCTAATTTTGCAGTGTAAGACTGGAGGGAAAGCAACTAGTCATCACCACCCACCGCCAACTCTTGGGCTACTCTTTTACCAATGAATAGTGGGATTGACCGTCACATTATAACGCCCCCACGGCTGAAAGGGCGAGCATGTTTGGCACGACGGGGATGCGAACCCGCGACCCTCAGATTACGAGTCGCACGCCTCAACGCGCTTGGCCATGCCGGGCCGATTACGGAACTAAAAAACGAATTCCACAAACATGGTTTCTACGTTATACAAACAACTTCTTACAGGGTATTTAGCATTTTGTTTTTCTTATTCGACCAAATTCGATTTCAATGAAAATTTTTAAATTCCGTTCTCTTTCGTAAAAAGAAAAAATGAAAGAAAAAGAAATGGACACTAGAATAAGTTGATTAACTTAAATACAACCCTCACTTGCCTATATTGTACTGTTATAACTATCGTTTTGTTTTTTGTTTTTTTAATTTCGCGTAAAGCTACACGAAACCTATCTGCGTTAGCCGTCCCTAATTAAGCAGTGTTAGACTAGAGGGAAGACAGCTAGTCATCACCACCCACCACCAACACTTATAACGTCCCCCGCGGCTGAAAGGGCGAGCATGTTTGATGTGACGGAGATTCGAACCCGCGATTCTCAGATTACCGTTGTTTGTGTAAAACATATTTTACATATTTCCAATAAATATCTTACGTTATTTGAAACAACTTACGCCCAGAAATAACCCATAAAATCAAACTGTGCACTTTTTTTTTGCATAATCAACAATTTGATAAATTAACTGAAAATATTCGTATAAAAGATTAAGATAGAAATAGTTTTTCTCCGATTTCCTATTATTATTGCTACTAAATAATACATTTACACTCCAACTGAATGTTTAACGAACTACAATACTATATGTAGGTATATTAAAATTGGCTACTAAATTTCCCGTGTTTCAAAATATCAGTGAAAATGTATTTTAGTACATTAGTCCTACAAATTTAACACGCTAGTGACTGCGGGAAATGTAATCTGTATCTTTAATGAGCTTGTTATTTTCCAGTTGGGTTGTAAAGATGATTTATTATTGTCATTATTAACATATAAATCAGTTTATTACTATATTTTGCCAACCTTTTGAACTATAACAATCGTCCCTATGCTGTGAACAGAAAGCAATAGTCCAGGTTTAATAAGCCTACAGGAAAGTTCAGTATTCTGTAAAAAACGTGCGACTCGAGCGCACACGTTTCACTGATGTAGCAGCTTTAATTCCTAACCTCCGCTCAGTTCAGTTTATGAGGTAGACACAGTTTAACAGTTCGTTTTATTTAATAGCATTCCAGACGTACGTATATGAATGAGCAGTTTCACGTCTGTTGAAAATATCATTACTGGTCAAAACTCCGACAACAAAATAAAGTTACTATTACAAAAAAAAAAAAATACATGTTAATAATGTAAATTCACTCCATGCTCACCAACTTGTAACTTTTAGTTAGGAAAATACGTAAAATAAAAGCTGTAACAGTTAAAATATTTAGATTAATATTTAAAAGCAGACATTTCAGCTTTTCTTTAATAACAATCCCTCCATTCACCGATATACTAGAGTAGAATAATGTAATTATACAAGTGTAACCTTTTGTGATATAAGAAATCTGGATTACATTTTTTTTAAACATAAGGTAAAGAAATGCTACACACACACACCGCCAGCTCGGTCTGCTTTTGTCTGACTGAATAATAAATGGAACTTAACTGTCCTTTGTATCGCGCATCAGAGCCACACAGTGTGAAGCACATTTTTGAGATAATGGGACGCAAACCATAAACCGCTGTATTTACAGTCCGAGCCCACTAAACAATGGACTATATTTAGCACAACATAGCAGCACAAACACACACACAACCGGCTTTTACACCAATAGCAGTGAAACTATTTTCCATCTTGTAATACAAGCACCAGTGCCTCACAAAGTGGTATAGTAGAACCAAACAGGTTTCTGTATTGTGTGGTTTCTAATGGAATTACTGACAAAAGCTTCTGAACAAAAGTGAAGAGGTGACAATCACACAACATCAGCTACACCCAGTACCAATGTTAGCATGCTTTACTATCCAAAGTTGTTTTAAATGTAAAGCAAAATTTACTGTAAATGCTTCTTAAAGTATGATATAGTTTCAAAATAAAATGAATTTGGAGGATACATGGTAGATGATAAACAAATATGTAATATAGCTGTACACATATCAGTACATCAACAACTAACAGCTTCAGTAACCAGATCAATTTCAATACTCCAATAAAACAAATTTCAGAATGTGCCATACAGCTGCAGCAGAAACAGTATCCTGTCGACACATCCAGTGTAGTTTGTTTTGGATATTCATGCAGAGTTACATAAGGGCCATCTGCACTAGCTGTCTATACATTTGAACTTATACTAGTATCTAGGAAAAAGACAATCAACATCACCTACTATCAGCTCTTGGGCTACTATAATCAAAGTATGTGATCCGTTATCTCTCTAGTAACACACCAACGGCATCTAAGTGTGGAGCATGTTTTTTGTTATTTTCCATGTCCATAAACCATCATATTAACAGTCCAGAATGATAATTACTGGGCCACGCCCATCCTTTCAAACTAAAACTCAATTAGGTAAACACAAAGCAAATTTTATGCAGCCAAAATAATGAAAAATACATAAATTAATACATGAAATTCAAAATGGATGTGAGATTCAGAAATAACTTATAATTAACTAGTTTAATTTATTAATGCAATATAAAATATTTTCATCATCATATTGTGATTTGTAATACACAAAAACTAGAACAATTTGATTATTGAAGTAAAATATTGCAAGAGTAAAAAAAATTACAATACGTGTGTGTGTTTATGTAAGCTGAAGAATTATAATACTTGTGTGCGTGTTTATAGGCAGATTAAAGAATTACAATACTTGTGTGCATGTTTATACACAGGTTGAAGAATTACAATATTCGTGTGTGTGTTTATATAAATTGAAGAATTACAATACTCGTGTGTGTGTTTATACAGACTGAAGAATTACAATACTTGTGAGTGTGTTTACACAGATTGAAGAATTACAATACTTGTGTGTGTGTTTATACAGATTATATTTTAAATATTATGGATGTTATCATTAATTGTTGATGAAATTCACCACATAAACTATTTCAGAACCTTATTATTCATTCAAGAATTACAAACATCGTTTATCCAATTCAGCTTTCTTTCAGTAAATATAATTTAATTACACAAACACACACTGAACTAACATGCAGCCAGTCCATAAGTTTGGTCAGACATTACAACTCACCTGTTACATCAGGGCCAAAAATTGAAAACAATGCTAACAGAAAGACTGCCCAACTGATGACTTATAATTATCATTTGTGGTTTAAGCACAAAGTTTCACATTGGGTATGGGCACAAAAAGCTGGCTTCTAGCTTTTTAAACCCACTGTACTGCTGGGGGTAACTTAAGATTTTTTTGTTGTTGTTATTTGCCTTTCACTTATAAGCTTGTCCAAACTAACAATATGACACTTTTATGACTCTAACTTGTATCTGTATTTTGTATATATGGCAAAGGCACTAAGGTAACCTTGCTGTTACCCCTAATTTTAAATTACTAACCAGATAAAGACAGATGGTCAGCACCACTATCACTCTTATAATGCATCCATTTCTTCTAGTGCAGGAAATATTTTATGGTATTCATGGATTAAAATCCACCTCACCTTCTCCATAATCCAGACCTCTATCACAGAAACAATCTGCACTCTAATAACTGTTAACTAACAACACATACAACTTAAAATATGCATGCAAACCTGAGATTCCACATTTAAAAAAGTTAAATTTTAAACTGGAAAGTAATACCAAACCAAATTACATCTTAACAATGAATTATTTTCCCTTCTCAATAATTATTGTTATTGTAACGCTTTGTGAAACAGAATTTGAAACTACATATCTGTTAAACTTTATATTGCGTTGTAATAAGTTAACCACATATCTGTTAACTTTATATTGCATTGTAATAAGTTAACCACATATCTGTTAACTTTATATTGCATTGTAATAAGTTAGTTTTCTAGTGCAAAACTACAAATGGACTATACACAATATGACCACAGTAAGAAATCAAATCCCAGATTTTATCATTGCAAGTCCATAAACTTACCATTGACCCATAGAGAGAGAGTTTAATGACAAATAATTTGCTTGTTGAGTATAAAAACACTATAAATAATTTCTATTTCCAAAGTTTTTTTCCTATATCAGTTTTCTTTTTTAATATCCCATACTGGTATGGACAACACAAGGTAGGATCCTTCTACAGTGCCGAGTTAAAATTATGTAAGAATTAACAGCAGCAGTTACACAGGTTCTATATTTTTATCATCATACTATACAACACACCTAGTTTTCAAAAGTAGATCTAAATTTAACTCAAGAATATTACAAATAATTTAATATGGTTAAACATAAAACAATCACATCAGTCTTCAAAAACCAGAATACTAGAATTGTAAAACTAAAACATTAGGTGTGCTGTCATTATTTTAACTCTCAATAATTTTATGTGTCTTTAAAAGTACCAAATCATGACAAACCTTTCAATCTGGGGATGCCTAGCAAAGAAAAGTCCCATTGTAGACATGGTCTCCCCATTACCATTCGGTAAAAATGCAGTTTTTGTGCTTAAACACTATAATATGAACTAGTACTAAGCAATCATACGTATATAAATTTATCATCCAACGTTCCTAGCATTTTGTTCTTGAATAATTTTGTACAACTCCTTTAAATCTCTCTGAATAATACAACACGTATCATCACACTTATGGATTGCGTTGAAGGAAGAAATTACAAGTGTGAATTTACTGATACATGTTTTACAGTTACGTAAAAATTACTTTTCAGTAAACGCTTCGGTTGTTTTATAAGACACAGCGAATACACTACGTAGAGATAAATGCACCAAACTGATAAAATCCGAAAAAAGTACACTTGGTTTAAGAAAAAAAAAGTATCTAATAAAAAACAAACAAACAACACCTCACTCAGGTGGTTGTCAAATCGTTGTTGCAGGTTGTTTCATCGCAATGCACTATTTTTATCACCACTAAGAATCTTTTTGAGAATAAATTTTGTATCTTAAACACAGTAACGTTTTGAAATATTGTTTCCCTGCGAGTTCATTAACACGATTTCTGTGTGATTAATATGCTAAAAGCTGTGCAAAGGCCAAATGTAAATGTTTGTCACAACACATCATGGTCGTTGTAGAACAGAAATCTTTAACTCTACGGTTAGAAAAGCAAGAACAATCTACATACTAAAATATATATTTTTACATAAAAACAAGCTGTTGTGCAAGGTTTCTTTTCTTCTGAAAATGTCACCAAAATGAATACTTATTAAACGATGACACAGCGTTTCCGGCCCGGGTAATCGTCTGCTAATGAGATGAACTGTTACAACAGAAATATGGTAGGAACCAATACAAGGTCTCGAAGATAATGTAAACTCTCCAATCATATTTGTAGAATACTATCGCAAAGATGGCAATATTTTGGATTACATAATTGTTGGCAACCGTAAAATGAATACGTAAATTCATCGAAGTCGACAAAAACTTTAACCCATCATTTAACTTTCCCGTATGTAAAACAAGGTACTCATTCATTACTCGCACATATCAGATGTCTAGATAGCGAAGGCAAACCATTTTACTTCCTGACAAATTCTTTTCTCACTGTTTTTCGTGAAAGTAACAATTGAACTTACTCACAGCTATTCATTCCGGAACGAATCGTACTACCAACCGACTAAACCTTTCCGAATAGAAGTCGAACGAACTATGTACACTAACTGGGACAGGCAAGTTGGTTAAATGTGCCGTCTCCTCACCTGAACCAGACGCGCGTTCCGACTGGCTACATGCCAAGAGATGGAAATGGCAGAGGGCGGTGTCCTGACGTGAATATGTCTGATGTATATCTGAAGTAGTGCCTTTAAGAACAATTAGAGCCAACCAATTTGGGAACGTTAACTAAACAGCGTCAGTTATTTTAATGTATATTCACCAGAATTGTTATGCCGCAACGTGTATTAAAACTGAATGAATAACAGACCCAAAGTATTCCTGATAAATTCATACATGTTTTAATACAACGACTGTTTGTTTGTTTTAAATTTCGCGCAAAACTACACGAGGGCTCTCTACACAGCAAAGCGAAAAAATGGTTACAATGATAGTTGTAATGACTTTTCAAACGAAGTTCTCTTACACATTTGAATTAGATCAACGTATATATATGGGTGTGTTTCGGTTCCCCAAAAAACTTTATATCAAGTTACACTTGATGAAAAGCCAAAAAACATACCTATTCTGCTATAAACATAACTCAAGTTATTTATGAAAAAACAAATTAAAATGTATAATCATTAATAACGTGGTCTAAGAACAAACACCGAGACTGCACAGCGCTGATAATGATTTGGTTTAAACGTACGTAATTAGATGTTGCGCACTCTGTTACACATTCAAGATTTTCATACAGATGTTGTGTATTTAGTTACACATTCAAGATTTTCATAGAGATGTTGTGTATTTAGTTACATGTTTAAGATTTCATACAGATGTTGTGTATTTAGTTTCACGTTCAAGATTTCATACAGATGTTGTGTATTTAGTTTCACGTTCAGGATTTTCGTCCAGATGTTATGTGTTCAGTTTTTCAGGATTTTCGTACAGGTGTTGTGTATTTAGTTACACGTTCAAGATTTCGTACAGGTGTTGTGTATTTAGTTACACGTTCAAGATTTCGTACAGGTGTTGTGTATTTAGTTACACGTTCAAGATTTCGTACAGGTGTTGTGTATTTAGTTACACGTTCAAGATTTCGTACAGGTGTTGTGTATTTAGTTACACGTTAAAGATTTCGTACAGGTGTTGTGCATTTAGTTACACGTTCAAGATTTCGTACAGGTGTTGTGCATTTAGTTACACGTTCAAGATTTCGTACAGGTGCTGTGTATTTAGTTACACGTTCAAGATTTCGTACAGGTGCTGTGTATTTAGTTACACGTTCAAGATTTCGTACAGGTGCTGTGTATTTAGTTACACGTTCAAGATTTCGTACAGGTGCTGTGTATTTAGTTACACGTTCAAGATTTCGTACAGGTGCTGTGTATTTAGTTACACGTTCAAGATTTCGTACAGGTGCTGTGTATTTAGTTACACGTTCAAGATTTCGTACAGGTGCTGTGTATTTAGTTACACGTTCAAGATTTCGTACAGGTGCTATGTATTTAGTTACACGTTCAAGATTTCGTACAGTTGTTGTGTATTTAGTTACATGTTTAAGATTTTATACAGGTGTTGTGTATTTAGTTACATGTTCAAGATTTCGTACAGATGTTTAAACTTTCGTACAGATGTTGTGTATTTAATTACATGTTTAAGATTTAAGTACATTTTCTGTTTACATAATTAAATGTCTCCGATGTACTCATAGGTTTCACGATGCAAATCCGTATGAACTCCATTATATAAAAAAATGTTGGTAACTCGGTACAAATTAAAAACTAACTTTTATGCATCTTACCTCAGCATAAGAAAGCCAAACTTTAGTTATTTCAAACCCAGCTATTACACTTTACACAGACTTGTATTATATACCCTAATATTATACACAGGGTGTTTGGAAAGTTACTGTGCACTTATATGTGTATATGATTACAAAACTGTGCAGTGACTTTCCAAACACCCTGTATATTTGAAGGACTTATTTACATGTAAATAAAATTGCACTTATTATATTACACATAATTAATTAAACCACATCTTTCAATACAAGTCTGAAGTACATAAATATAAAACAGTGCCTGACAGAAGGAGTGAATAGCCATGCAAAAAATCCAACATTGATCAGACCTATACAGTGTATTTTACTCCAGCTACAAGACTGATTATAACACAAACAAATTTCAATATTAAAAATGTAGAGATTTAACTTTCTTCAAACTACAGTGGCAGATGAAAATAATCACTAAATAATGAAGGTATAAAGATTGGCACATGCCTTCACAAAGCAGTTTCAATACACATCACAGTTCATTACATACCACCTCAAATTAGACTCTATAGTCTAATACACATACAGTGGAACCCCTCTAAGTGGCCACCCCTCAGATTAAGTCACCCCTTGAAAGCAGTTATTCAATCACAGTCCCTTTTTTTGTTTACATAACCCCTAATTATGTACAGTGGAACCCCTCTAATCAGGCCAGTTTGTCTCAGTCCCAAAGGTGGCTGTTTAGAAGGGTTCCACTGAATACTTTTGGTTAGCAAAATGATAAAACATATGTTAGGAAAATTACAAGATCAGTATCAACAATGGCACGCTGGGTATAAATGTAAAGGATGGCTGATAGTTATCTATCCATTTGTGAAACATTACACAAACACTTGTGTTAATCATACAATCACACCTGCCAGGATAAAGAATTGACATGCTAGGTAAAACAGTAAAGTGGTGAACAGTGTAAATCTTACCATATGGTTTAAAAGCATTGCAAATAAACAACACATGTTTCATCTTAGATTTTATCTCAGTTAGTTCAGTAAAAGTTTCATGTAAAAAACCAGATTAAAAGACTATGGAATCTATGTGAAGCTTATCTGACACATCCATTTATGAGGATATGACACACTGTAATATAATAAATACTAATGAGCAACACTTTAACATAGTTTTCTCTCATTTACACAGAAAAAGCTATCTAAACTTAACATTGTATTGAAATATAACAACAGTTAGCATGTCAAATTAAGTAACTATCTTGTAAAAACTTCTGTACCTTTAAACAAATTTCAATAAACATTTTGGATCCTTTTTATAAATGTTATATTTTCTTGACATCACTCCTGTAAGAAACTACATTATAGATAGTTATGATTGTGTTCATACTTAACTGTATTGTAAGAAACATTGTATGCTGCATTAAAGTATTAGTATATTAAAACTGTGACTTACTGAGATCTTAGAAATATTAGTCAGGTTTCCAAAACATTTAATTCAATAACTGTTTTCTCAACTGCTCATATTATACTGCATTTCTACAATATATATTTGAGAAATCACAATCCAAGTTTTAGCACAAGTACTAAATGGAAAATTTTGGGGTATAAAAACTTTCAGTTATTTACCAAAAAATAAAGCATACTACTGTAAGGCAATGTTTTAAATATCTTAATCTGTTACATCTAACTACATATAGTGCATAATACATATTTTTGGCCACACATCCTAGCAAAAATTAATGTCCATGTGTAGAGCACAGAACAATTCTAATACCTAATCAGTCTTGGTGTAGCAAGTGGTGTATTGTTGTGTTGATTAGTAATTGTATGTGCACAAGTGAATGAATACCATTGTCAACTAATAAATCCAATTAGTTAATGAACAAAACAAAAGCTCAACCTGTGATCACCTGTAATTTGTGTTCACATGTTTTTAAACAATGCCCCTTACATACAGCATAGAAGAGTGACTACAACTGAATCTTACTGTGAATGTATTGTAACATAAGATAGTGAAGTCATCATACAAACCAGCACAAAAATAAAAATACCTTTGCCCATTATATTCCGACTGATCATTATTAGAAAATACCAGCATATAAACTGTGTAGTTCTTACAGTTCACAAAATAAACCAGTTATACATATATGACTTGAAGCCTAAGAGATAAATATTGCAAGTTCATACTTTTGTGTGTGCGTGTGTATGTGTCGTTTTTTTCCCATTATGTTTTCTTTGTTTTACTTCTGGTGATAAGACAGTGACAAACAATGATTACATCAGAATATAAGGTGTGTTGAGACAAAATTTGTACTGAAAATTCAATATAAAAAACATTGTAAGAATACTGTTTCTTCATATATAATACACACTTGATATTTGAGCCCACAAATTTTGAAAAAAAATGTGCACTACACATGGATACACACAGTAGGCATTCTGTTGTGTTTTATATGGAGATTTAATGATGAATCATGATTCCTGTAAATTTCATGAGAACCCAGATTTGATGTCATGTCCAAATTTTTCTAGAATCTTGATAGATTTTAAAAATATTAAAAGACACTAATCAGTCTGTTACTATGTTACTGATTATCATATTTGTGAGCCCTTCAGATTTAAGTTTGTGTTAGAGATACCAGAGGAACTTTAACCAGTGATGTATCACTGTGTTTTGTCTGTCACTCACTAAGATTATAGAACTTGTAGGAGGAAAAAAATCTTCATTTTCATTAAGCAGACTGAATTTTGTATTGCTTTTAACAATTAATCAAGAGAAACCATCACAACAGTACACTAAACATGTCCAGAGTTACACTATATACAGCTTTTGAAAAAAATGATTGGAAAGTATTATTCTTTATAACAAACCCAGGTTATTCTACTGATTTGTATTCTCCATCATAGTTCAACTCCTTGAGAATCTGAAGCTAAACTAATGCACTAAAGAACAACTGTATGAAGATCTAAACACTGTCAGCTGCAAATACCTATTCAAGACTTTTTGAAACTTGTACACCCACTTAAAAGCACTTGTAAACCAACAAATTGGATTTTACTTTTAGCTCCAAAAATTATCAGTACAAAAGGATATCAGTTAACACTCCTACGAAAAGACGTTTCTAGTCCTGATTTCTCCAAGCCTGTTCCCCTGGCTGTGGTTTCGCTAGATAGTAGATAGGGACAGTGGGAATCTCGTTAATCCATTCATTAATGGATTTAAATGGCAATTTAATTTAAATACAAAATTATTAGCCTAATATTAATAACCTTTCAAGTTGCTCTGGGGCCTATTAGGCCCCACTTTTCATAGGAGTGTTAATGGATTACAGAGAGAATTTATAAAGTATTAAAAACATAAATGACACTTGCTAAAATGTTAAACATTTTCTTAAGAAATAGCTGTTGTGGAGGTCTTTGAAACAAAACTGCTCAAAAATATAACTACAAAAATGACTGGTTTATGAAAATACTGAGGAAAAAATCCAGGGAATAATTAAACATTCTGACTATTGGGCTTAACATGAATGTTTTCAATGTCTTATTAATACAACAATAACACAGCTCATTTGAGAAATATTTCAAATGAATAAGAGGCTTCTCAAAGTTATTGCATATCTTGTTCTTTAAAACTTTGAAGCTACAAGAAGGAACATCTGCTGCCTTTAGCAGAAGTATCACAAGAAGTTTTGCATCAATTTGTTTCCTTTTGTACATCATTTTGGTGGCATGTTCAATGTTGATAAAGAAAAAGCAACCCTATATAATTTATCTACTATTCACATTCGTAAGTCTGAGGAAGAACTTGCGTTCATTAAAAGTACAACTTAGGTTACGGTTACTGCACTTTTCAAACTTGTATGCTGCTTACGAAATTATTACACTTACTATGAACGCAAGTTATATGTGTGAGCATTTTCCAATGTGAACATATTAAAAAAAGTGGCTTTACGATGTGTTAAAGCAGAAAAACTTGGTATCTTTTACTCAGACGAAGACTGAAACAGAAGTGTATGTTTCTTATAAATACATTTACTCATTCCTCTAAACAATTGAATGAATATTTGCTTTACATCCACGATATTTTTCAAAGATTTATTTTCTTATAACTATACACTTTTACAATAGATACCCAGCAGAATGCTTTGTTTAAATATTTTCCAGCTTTCTTCTTTGATACTGTGCATCAATAACCATGGGGTCTTGAAACTTTATCTTATTACATTCTTTAATTATCATTATACAGATGCATAATTATAACAGTCATGTTATCAATTGTCAGCAACAATGTATAGATTTAATGAAGGAACTGCATTACTTACAAAATGTAGAACAAAACTTAAACTTACTATGAATGATAAAAGTACATTAACCATGTCAAAAGCTAAATTTGCAACATCAATTTTCCTTAACTCATTTATTATACAAGTTACTTTAGCTTTTATGATCTTACTTAATTTTGGAAATAAATGAGCCCTAAAGATGAGGTTTATATTACTGTTCTATTGTTTATAATGTATAATATGTTTTAGATATAGCAAATGAAAAACCTTATTTATATCTAGAATATACAATCACATCTACACATTCTTTTTTATCTGGGTTGTATAAGATTTCACAAGATTTGACAGCAGGAAGACTAACAAAAAGAACAAAATATGTTATTTTTGCAACAGGAAGCAAAACAAATCTAGAGACAGAAACTTACTTTTCCATATGGGTAGGATAAGGAACAGTGGAATGTCCACACGAGGTGACAACATTACCAATGGTTGCTGCTCCTCTATGCATTCTGCGAGCCCAGCCTGACATCATAAAGTCCCACAAAAGTCTAACTGCTTCCACTTCACAGCCAGCCTAAAACAAGACATAAAAGTAAACTACAAACAATCAAATTACATGTTTTTGTCATTTTCAAAAATTATAAAATATAATGAAGCAATAAACTATTAGCAATTTTTCTACAAACTAATACACAATGCAGAAATTTGACACAAAATTCAGAATCAAACACTTCTGGAAATACATTATGTAGTCTTAAAATCTACATAATACAAAGACATTACCTAAAAATTCTATAGAAGCAAAAATGCATTACCTATACACAATATATAGTTATCATGATAATACTCGTACATATTACAATTTAGTTTATTTTGTGATAACACTTTCTGTTAAACAACAAAATTAATTTATTTGAAGCAAATTTATAAAAGCCACTTTTAAGTTTAAACTAATAGTATGTTGGATACTCAAACTAAGAAAAGGACAGTGTAATGAACAGGGCTGGGAGTTACCTGCTTGGGTCATGAGACCTAACAGCTCATTTGAAGCAAGTGAAACTGAAAATCTTAGGTTCAAACCCTATTCAGAGCACTTTTTAACATCCTAATTTATTACTTTGATACTTACACCCTTGTGCAAAGTAATTGAAACAAAATGGAAAATTACGATTTTTTCAACGTTTTGCATTTTATTTCTCAAAATCCAAAAATTACTCACAAATTAATACATGATATGACTGCCTTTATTTTTCAGAAGATCATTAATCTGCTTTGGCATCAAGTCCACGAGTTGACTGCAATCTTCACTAATTTTTGGATTGCAGTACCACACCTCAATTATGGCCTCAATTAGCTTATCTTTTGTAGTACAGTCTTTTCCCCAAAGTCTTTCTTTACAAATTGCCCAAAGATTTTCAATAGGAATTAAATCCAGAGAGTTTCCAGGCCAGTCCAGCACCTTTATTCGCATTGTAGTCATAAAATTCTTTGATGTGTACCATGGAGCCAAATCTTCCTGAAAAATGCCAGATCCATCTGGAAATCTATTTTTCAATTTTGGAACGACTGTTCTCTACAAAACTCCGATGTACTGTGGTCCTCACATCATACCTTCTACGATATGTAAGCCTCCGATGCCATAGTAGCGGAGAAACCCACAAAACATCTTCTTCAAGGGATGTTTTATGAACTGAGTGATGTGAGATTCTCAAAGTTTCTCACCTGGAGATCTGCAAACATGCAGACTTCTTTGACCCTATACGAAGAAATGAGTCTCGTCACTGAATAACACCTTCCTCCACCGTTCTTACATCCAGTTCTTGTATTTCAGACCCCATTGATACCCTTTTTTCTTCATTGAGTTGGTAAGAAGTTGTTTTTGACTGGTCTCCTTGCCCTTCGACCAACATCAAGAAGCCCACAACAAACCATTGAAGAGCTGACTTTTATTTCTTTGACCTCCAAATCTCTTTTTATGGCGTCACTTGTCTTCTGCAAATCTTTCACACTCTCTCTAACCATGTATGCATCGTCTCTTGGCGTTGTTTTCCTTTTTTGGCCACATCTTCCTTTACGTTTTGGACTAATAGATCTAGTACTCACCTTGGCCTTGATCACACGGCTGACGGTCGATAGGTTAACACCAACAACGTCTGCGATTTCCTGTAAGTCATGCCGGTGTGCTCGTGCAGTATCACAATCTTTGTACACTTTCTAGGAGTCATGTACATTGTGTATGATGGCTGAAAGACAACTGATTAGCAGTAAAACAAATAGCCTCATTTTTGAGAAAAGTCCAACACAATTTCAAATGACGTAATATTCCTCAAATTTTCATCATATATCCCAAAAATAGATCGACCATACTGCAAAACACAGCTAATGATACCATCTGTGTGAAAAAATGACTATTAAAAAAAATCAGTGGGTCCAGCTAGTCTACACTGGCCGCCATGCCAAAAATATTGTTAAATGACCATTTGTTTCAATTAATTTCCACAAAGGTGTAGCTAATGGTCATTCCACCCATGAGGGTCATCTGACCTGAATATATTGTGAACAAACCACTTGTATACATGCCTGGTTTAGCAATTCACTGGGAAAATACAAAATTGGGAAAAACAAGCCCACAACTTCAACATGTCTGACTGATTGCTAAAGCAACTAGCATGTGGGCCAGTTGGCTAGACTCATATCTTCTAACCTCTATAGTGCTCATTTAGCAGCAGTCTAGATTAAAAAAAAAAACAACTTAAAGGTAAATTTTTACCTTTCTTTTAATTCATTATGATTAGCACAAATGTTATGCCTATTAGCTTCTAAAACTTTACCAGCTTTTGGTGTTTTATCATAACTAATAAAAAAATACTTCTTTTGATATATGAATGGTCATCAGTAGTGAGTTACTGTAGGCTTTACTGATTCAGGTACTCACAATCTAGAAACACCAGATTCCACAGAAATAAAAAATATTTTGAGTTTTGTGAAATACTTATGATAATTCAGTGTTACATGTAATTGTGAAGAATTTTACATTGAAAACTATTTGAAAATAACATGTAACTCAGAATATTTATACAAGTAGGATATGTATGTATATATTAATTATTATTAATACTCAAAACAATTATGAAGCAGTTACAATTTGTTTTAGGGAATAATAGTAACAATAGTACTATTCCTAAATTTAATATTGGTAAGTGTATATACATACATTTTAAACATTTAACAGAAAAGGAAACTACAAAACACATACATATAGAGATAAGTCATTTTTATTTATAGACATTACCATTAAGCTAAAGCTAACATGTTCACATTCAAGCAAAGAGCATGACCTTTCCAGAAATCAAATCAATTAAGCTCTACCCACAAATTGTTTAAAATAATTTTTGTATGCTTCATAATTTACAAGTTACTGTATGTGTTATTAAATTTCATTTATCTGAAACACTCAGTTTATTTACTTGTAGGATAAGGTATTTCCTTCTTTGTAAATTACAAACATCATTTTGAAATACAGTTGTGCTATGAACACAATGAATTACATAAATTAATAGTTTACTTTTAGTTCAATATAAAGAAAGGTATTTATGTGATCAGGGTTTTATTTGATAGAGACCTATCCAGAACAACTTTCCTATTGAAAGAAATTGTTGTTAGAAATATGTAAAAAAAAACATTCCTGTTGTAGAATGTCCAAGGACATATATAAGTTTAAAGATAAGTTATCAGAATACTACCAACTGATATTGTTTATTCAGAACTACTTTCCAACGTGTCTTTTTCTACATTTACATTACTTTTCTGTGTTATTATCAAATCATTGAAATGAGATACTATGGTGGCCCTGAGACTCTTCATCTCATAAAGGCTGTGAAAGTGAGTTACATCTGATAACTTTACACAACTCTTGCCTGTATGTAATAAACTACAATGCAACATTCTCAAAATACAAACAGGTGTATTAATTCACAAACACACAGATGTATTGAATCAATTAACTTTTTCATCTGTTTTATTACAATTCAAGAAAAAAAAAACTTATGGTTAAAATAATTTGAAACTTGAAATAAACTTTCTACATACTATGTAGCTTATTGTAGTTCAGCCAAATATATGGGCACTATATTAGCTCATTATGCTTGTGTAGCAATATTTTATTTATTTTGTTAAATATAACTAGTCTTGTATAATTTCACTGGTCTCCAAAAAATCAACAACACATAGGTGAATTGTTACAAGTATGTGTGAGCTCTTATATTTGAAGAGGTTAAAAAAAAGAGAGACTGAACATTTCTATCAATTTTGATTCTAAAACACAGCATGCAGTTACATTGTGTTTATGATCACTGATACACAATTACACTAACTCTTTACCATCCCAAAATAGAAAGCTATTCAAACTATTTCTAATAGCTGATCAGAAATTTTATTTAATCTATGTTTAAAGTTGTAAATCCACTTTACATTCATTTATACATTTATTTTTGGTGATTTTCTTTGCTTAATCAGTTACTTAGGCCAAAAATGATTAACAGCAGCAGCCTTGTCAGTGAAATAAAACATGAAATGATCAAATACAAACTAAGATTAACTCATGCTCTTCTATAAAAAAAAAATACTATCATACTACAACATTATAAATTAACTGAATAAAATAACAAGGCAAGCTTTAAGAAAAAAGGCTATGGCTATTCATATGGAGAAACTAACATAAAACACTGATGAACAATAAAAGATTAACTGGTATAAATGTAACTTGTATTTGTATCCTAGATACAGATATTTTCCAACTACATTTCTTATTGGGCTCAGTTTCTATCCAAGAATTAAAGTTTGTTTTTAATAACTAAGGAACTGTTGAACTTGTATGTGATACTTGAGTAATAAACAAACATCTGAAGATTGCCATCACAGAAGTCCTAGCATGTCCTGCAACTGAGCTTCAAACAAATCTGTAAACCTACATTGTGAATGTCAGACCAGCAGCTCTCAGACCACTTCATTAGAAAAAAAACTCAGGACTTTAACTGTGATTGCAAAAGTGTTTATAAACATGTTTTATCTAACAGTATATCACCCAGAAAGTGTTCTAACAGTTGTAAATACTTTACACAGACAACAACAATATGAGTACTCCTGTTATTATTATTATAATACAATATTTTGTTAAACTATTTAATTAATATTAACTTCCAAGCAGGGCAAGATAAATACTTAGAACAAAACTAAAAATCAACCTATCGATAAAGTATAGTTAATTTATTATTCATTTCTTATATTTTTATTTATACAGATCAGAATGCATTGTTTTGCCATGTGGTTAGTAGTCTCATTGTTAATATTTTTGGTTGTAATCCTAATACCTCATGAGGTTCAGCCAACTTACAATATGTTAGTCCTAAGTACATATGTTAAGCAAATAATCTTTGTAATATACAAATAGTATAAAACTATGTAACAAAATTTTTACTTTTTCTTGGTCCTGGGCAGAAAGTGTTATTTCCCAACTGCTTATGCCTAAACTAAATGAAAAAAAAAAACCTATTTTTCTCTTAAAACTTTGCTTTTGTGATCTGGGTAATGAAATTTCCAAATTTACCCATTTTCCAGAACATTCCAGGTACATTTAGGGCTGAATAGCTGATAGCAAATTTTCTCGTACTTACAAGAATTTTCAAGAACTTTTTGTAATGTTGTAGAACTTATAAGAATTTTCACAAACCTTTTAGAATTTTCTAGAACTTTCCATAATAATATATATACAGGGCTCACCACTTCAATTTAGTTCTAGCTGCCTAAGTGAACACATAGACCTATCTGATTTTATCAGAGATGGCATCAAGAAGCTGCAAGCATTCTCCAGACACATTCTGTTATGTATGTGGCCAATTTATCAAGACAAGAGCAAAAAAGTACTGTGACAGCATCTGCTAAAATGTGTGAAGCCGACAAGACATATTTCAGCATGCTTGTTGGCGATCAAGACAAACCCTGGACACCTCATTTTACCTGCAAGCACTGCAAACAAACTCTAGAAGGTAAGACAGACAATTTTTGCTTGCTCGAATAGTAAGATTTTATATTATACAAATTTTAAATCTTTTAAATATCTTTTGATGCACCTCAAAGAGGAATACAACAGCTTCAAAACCTTGCTAGAAGTCTTAAAGTGTGATGAGTATAGATGGGATGTTATCAGAGACTTCAAAGTGGTGGTATTCCTGATGGATCTCCATGGAGGCTTTACCAAGTTTCCCTGTTATCTCTGCCTTTGGGACAGCAGGGACACTGCAGCGCATTACAACAGGAAGCACTTGCCACAACGGACCGTTCTCTGTGGGGAGGCACAATGTCAAGTGTGAGCCACTAGTGAATATCCAGAAGGTATTGTTCCCACCATTGCTCATAAATTAGGTCTAATGAAACAATTTGTCACAGCTCTTGATAATGAGTCTGCAATCTTCAAGTACCTTCGAGATTTCTTCCCTAAGCTGTCTGAGGCAAAGATCTTCGTTGGACCACAAATAAAGAAGATACTGGAGTACACAGAATTCCCCAGGAAGCTCAGTAGGAAGATAAAAAAAGCTTAGGACTGCTTTGTCACAGTAGTTCAAGGCTTCTTGGGCAATCACAAGGCTGAAAACTATGTGAAACAGATTAAGGCTCTGTTGAGTAACTATGGCAAAATGGGCTGCAAGATGTCCCTGAAAGTCCATATCCTTGATGCTCATCTTGATAAATTCAAGGAGAACATGGGAGCATACTCAGAAGAGCAAGGCAAGTACTTCCACCAAAATATACTGGACTTTGAATGACCCTACCTAAGAGCATATAACAAAAACATGATGGGAGACTATATTTGGGGGCTGATACATGAAAGTAATTTACATTACAGTCACAAATCTCGAAAACTACTCATTTCTAAACATTTTTGTTCATTTTTGTACAACTTTAGTATAAATATGTGTAAATCTTGATTCATATGTTGTTTTATTCAGACATTATGTAAATGAAAATGTGTAAATTTGCCTGTTTTTACATAGAAAATATGTTAATTTCTAAATTTCATTATCCAGGTCACAAAAGCAAAGTTTGAAGGAAATAATGGCCATTTTCTGTACTTTTACAACATAAGCAATTGAGAAATAACACATACTATCCAGGAACAAAACTTGTGTTACATAGTGTAATTAATGTTTTGAATAAAAGCAACAATAATTTATCAAAATTAAGTTTGCAATTCAGCAATTTCAAAATTACTAAACTTTCTTGAATGTCCTATAGTCCTTACTGTCCTATAATATTTATGAAACTTTAACTAAGTTACAGTAAGAGCACCTTTGAATGTTAAAAAGTTCATAATAATTTGTAATCTACTTGGGTAGCTAAACATGGCTTTCTTGATGAACAACTTATTTAAAATGGTGAGATTAGACTTATTACAAAAAAAAAAAAAAGCAGTTTAATTTGTTTGGTAATATTTTCTACATACCTAAGTTTAGAAAGACACAAATATTACTATGTCTTAAAATAGAGCATAAAGAATGCTATGAACATCAAAATGTAACATCATTTCAATAGACCTAATATTCATTACAAAAATCATGCTCATCTGCAGGTACATATCACAAGATGCTTTTGATATTTGGTCATTGAAAATTCAAATCAGAGGCAATTAAAAAGAATATTTCAGATTTATCTTAACTCACTGTCTAACAAAATTTAAACTTATTTCTATGTTTAAAGAATGTGTCTAAGACTATAGGCCAACTACCACTATTTTACAGCCCAACACTCAGATCTGAGGAAGACCAATGCTTCCCAACTGTCAACCAAACTAGTTAACAAAATATGAAACCAAAAGTGGCAGAAATTTAAAATATAAATAATTAACCCATCACCTATCATGGTGAGTCAGGGGCTATCATTTTGACTCACCCCTATATATATATATTAATTCTGGGTACAATAAATCAAATTCTGAATGATGGATGCCCTATATGTGCATAATATCTGAAACAAAAACAACAAATATTAAAACAAATACATAATGCCATCCATCAGCAGAAGTCTGTATTGATAAGTCTTCAGCAGTGAAATCAGGCATTAAAACAAGTTACTGGGATGCAAGTGTTGATCAACAGTACTCAAACTGTAATACAGCAGCAGCCTGCCTTTATTACAACCATCATCCAAAGTATCAATAAAAACAGAAACTGAGTTCAAAGGAGAAGATAAAGAAAAATAGTTGTACAGGGAATAGTCAAAAGTCCTTTGAAGAAAGGCTCCAAACATGTTTTAGGTAAATAAGTAGTAATTATTAAGGCTAATCCTTTAACAAAGGTTCATTACAAATCTCAACAAGTTAACAAGAAATTCAGTTACATAACTTTAAAGACAGGTTTCAAAACAAAAGGGTAAAATTGATCACAGAAGTAAATAAAAAGAATCAATTAACAGTGAACATTTGTGAAAGACTTATTTAAAGAAATAAGCAGTCAATAAGAAAGGTGAACCTAAGATGTCTCAAAAATTACAAAAAATTATTATAGTCAGTAACAATTCTGATTCAGGGTCACTCACAAATCCTTCCCACATAATACAGATATGAACAAACTACAAGGGTTGAATTGGTTACATCCAAAGTTATCAGAATATACAAAGCCAGACAAAATATGATGTTTTTGTGACTGCACATGCATAGTTTACTTAAACAGAAGAAAATTAGCAAGAGATCATGATAAAGATATGTCTCAAACAGTTATGTGATTTACCATTAACAAAGGTTTGGTTGGTTGGTTTGCTGTTTTATGGTGCAAAGCAACTAGACTATCTGTGCCAAATATCTGGTAAAAAGTTAAAATTAAAATTATTAAAATTCATAAAAGGAAATAAAGGTAAAACAAAACATTGTTTAATTTTTGAATTAAAAACATAAATTGCATTAAATCCAATTTTTACATCTAGTCTACAACAATAAGAGAAAAACTACAGTAATAAATGTTGTAAAGGACTTTCTGTAGCATAATTGTTATGATCATAACTTGCCAGGATGCTAACAGGTAAGTTTAAAAATCAGCATTAGTCACCTAAAGTTGGCCTTCCAGTCCAGGTTTCATGTTATTTGATGTTATGGCTGTTTTCAGAAAGTAAAGTAATACAAGTTTTAAAAGACTTGTAGCAAAATTTTAATTATTATAACTGGTCAGGATGACTAAGAGACAGTTCAAACAGCAGCATTAGACACCTGAAATTGACCTTTCCAGTTATTTGATGTTATGGTTATTTTGTGATTTCAAATCGAACTAGATGTACTTTGATTCTTAAAAGGGAATCACATCGAAAAAAAAGTCTACTGTATAAATTAAAATCTCAAATAGCATTAAAAACATTAATGACCTTTAAAAAACTAAAAACATTTCTAAGGTGGACAGTGTCACCTTCACCAATAACACTAACTTTACGAATAAACCTTTGGACAAAACATTTAAAATGGTGCTGTTGTTGAGGATTGTAATGATAGCATGACAGAAAAATTTGGCTTATTGTGACGTGAATGTTACACAGACAACACATTGGTGCATCAGTCCCAGATAAAAGAAAATGATGAGTTAAAAAAACTATGGCCAATGAGCAGTCTAGTTATGACAACTTCCTTTTTCCAATCTTTACAGAAGCAAGACGGCCAAAGTCCAACAGAGGGTTTTACTTGGAAAAGCTTGTTTTCCATGTTGCTTACTCCGAGTCGACTGCCAACTGGTACGGAACCAAGCCTTGAATACAGGACCATAGTCCACATATGGAACAGTCATAGCAATGATAGTGCCAGGGGAAACAGATTTAGCTGAGATGTCAATGAGCCCATTTCTGTGAATAACAACATAGCCTGGTATCCAGAAAAACTGGATAGAAATAGATGTTGAAGAGAAATAGGCCAGTCAGTTTTGAGTATTGGCAAGATCAGGATGAGAACTAACTTGAAGCAATTCCAGGACCAGTAGAGAACTAAGCATGTCAGTATAAATTGTGCAATTTCAGTATTGCTTGGCTTCTATGTAATCCAGGGCAAGAGAAATGGCATACAGTTCAGCAGTGAACACAGAACCTGAAGAGGTGATTCTACGTGCAACCATCGAACCACAACAAACCTGATTTCGAACCATCTGCATAAGTAGGAATGAAAGGATGGTTCAAAAGATGTTCAGCAAATAAAAGACAGTATTTCGAATCGGGAGTATCTGCTTTTCTCAGATGACCTAAAGAAAAGTCACATTTGGAGACAGTAATAAATCATGGTGGGATGGGCTCAGCAGTGGATACAGCAATGTTATTCAAGGACAGACCCAATTCATCCAACTGCACCTGGATACAAAGACCAAAGGGAACAATGGTAGATCCTCCATTCTGAAAAAGCATGGCCCACTGAGGAAAGCAAACAATACCAGGTGGAATGCTTTGGTAAGGAACGAAGTTTCAAAACATACAACAAAGACAGTTGCAAATGGCCGAGGTGAAGAGGAGGTTCATGAGACTCTGGTTATAAGCTCTGAACTGGGAAAGTGCAGAGCTAAAGTCCCTGATGACGAACAGGGTCAAGCATCTTCAAGGCCGAGGTCCTGGCAAAGCTATAGACCAGTGATTGATCCACTCCCCAATGGTGGAAGAGAAGACATGGATCCTCCATGCTCTTATACATTTGACCCATAGCTACTTGATGCATGGTAAAAAGGTCAGCTTATGGTCAAAGATAAGCCCCAAGAACTTTCTCTCAGAGACCACAGATAGCACAACTTTAACTATACAGAGTTTAGGATCAGGGTGAATACTCCGTTGGCAGCAAAAGTGCATGCAAGTGGTTTTAGAGAGAAAAAAGTTAAAACCATTTGCTGTGGTCCACTTCAGTAAATGAGTGAGGACAGGCTGTAGCTGCCGCTCAATATAGCTAATGTTTGACGAGTGATATGAGATGTGAAAATTGTCGACATAGAGCATGTTTGCAAAAGACATATAGCCAGTTACAAACAATCAGAAGAACAGCAAGAGAAGCAGGAGATAGATGGTGCAGCATTTCATAGTGTACATCATCAGGACCAACTGATACACTGCCAGACTGATGAAGGGCCTGTTGGAGCTCCACCAGTGTAAAGGGATGAATATAGTCATAGAGACAATCAGTTCAAAAGGAAAAAGGTGATAGAACTGAAACTGGTTACAGAATATATGCTGGTTGTGAACTGAATCCAAAAGTCCTGGCTTTGATGTCTTACCCACCGAGCATGTGCATAGGCCTGCTGGAAAGCAATGTGGTTTGAGAATATGGGATACCTACAAAAAGTATCCCAGGCCTGTTTTTGAGCTTTCCATGCCATGTGGCAGGCAGGATTCCACCATGGACAAGGATATCATGGAAAATGTGTTGACGTTCTAGGAATACACGGAGCAGCTGCATGTATAATACGGTAAGTTAGTGCCGCTACACAGTTGTGTATTCATGACTTACAAACAATGGCAGGATCAAATTCTACAAGAGCAGTAATACAGGGCCAGTTTGCATGATCCAGCTTCCACCAGGGCATGTGATTCAGGTGGATTTGTTCATGGCCAGTCTCTTTCCCGTGGGTTACTATCAACCCTCCATGAAAAGTGAGAGAATAGGGAAGGGGAGCAGATTGAAATATCAGTAACAGTAAAAGACTGACTAGGTGCATGAAAATAATTAGAAACACCAGTACTGAAAAGAGAAAGGTTGTGATCAGAGAGCATATGCTCTACAGAGTGATCCCTCCCATCAATATCTTTACCTCCCCAGAGGGGATGATGTCCATTTAAGTCCTCCAGGATTAAAAAGGGAGACAGAAACTGTTCAATGAGAGCACCAAGAGCTGATTGATCATAGGTCTCTCGAAGTGACAGATAGAGAGAACAAACAATGATGGTACGACCCAAGGAAACACATATGACCACGGCCTCCAAGGATGTGTCGAGTGGCATAGACAGGGTGGGCACATACTGATCAATCAACAGTGTCACCCCTCCATGCACTCATCCATCACATGGCCTGTCATTTCTTATACAGAAAACTGCTGAAACGTGACTGTATCAGCAGACTTCAGAAATGTTTCCTGTAAGGAAAGACATACAGGATGGTAGGAATCAATCAGTGCTTTGATGTCATCTAAATTAGAACGTAAACCTTGACAGTTCCATCGTATTAAGGTGGCCATTTTTAATTATGTGTAAGTGAATTGGGTGGAGAGCCCTTCTGTTTACAACCACATCTTTTTTCTTTATTGTCTTTATGCAAGGGAGGTCTCTCAACCTCCATGGACCCTGCCCTAGGTTGATTGAGCAGGTCTTTGTTGTTGGAAGAGGATTCCAATAACTGAGGACATGAACAAGTGATTGTTTTGTATCTTGAGGTGGGAGAAGAAGATGTACCCAAGGAATTGCTCGTACCCAGAACCAAAGGAAGTGGATCCTGGGGTTTCCTGCAATGTATGTAAGGAACAGAGATGGATGTTGACATTGATTCATCAACTTTTTTAACCATGAAAGTCTAAAGACATTTTATTTGGTTTGAGAACAATTCTTTTGGAGGTACAGAGAGATCCATCTGCACTCCTACTGTAGTAATGAAATGAAGTGCAGCAGTATACATCCAAGATGAAGTGGTGGACAGCAACTTTTGAGCCTCAGGATAAGTAATGTTTTGAATCATCTTCAAATGCTGCACCTCTTTTTCTTCCAACCATTTAGGGCAAGAAGGAAAATAGGATGGGTGAGAGCCATTGCCATTGAAGCAATGAGGGTCCATTTCATACTCATAGGCATTGTGGTCCTTGCCATCACAACAAGCACACATTAAGGAACCATGATATGATGTTTTTGAGTGACCAGACCACTGACATTGGAAACATCTGAGAGGGTTTGAAATGTATGGCCATACCTCGCAATTAATATAACCTGCCTTGTTGGTGGCAGGTGGACATAAATAACATAAATAACATTTTAACATAAATGTTAAAATGAGGGCATTGGTTGGTATCATAATTTCATCTTCACGAGTAGTGATATGCCTCACCACGGAAACTCCATGGGTGAAGACACCAGCAAGAATCTCTGACTCGAAGATGTTCTTCAAATCCCTCAATAATAACTCCTCATGACAAATTCAAAATAGTATGTGGAGTAATCTCAATGCAAGAAAGTTCACTGTGTTTAGGAGCAGATGTTTCCACCTATATGTCACCAGAACGAAGCTTTTTGACTGATCTAGGAGAGTCAGCAAGGCCCTCTAGTCCCTTCTGAATAAAAATAATGAGACATTTGCCCAAAAGATTTGTCTAATAAAGAATGTAATATTAGGAAAGAGGTACAGGTGTTGAAGAATTTGAAGATTGCTGTTAAAAATCTTGAAGATGTGGTTATTTAATGATGGTTGTTTTTTTTCACTATTTTTAAAAGAATATGATTAGGGGGATCCATAATAAAAAAGAAATGTTTTGGTGCCCACTGACCCCACCCACCATGGAGCCCTACAAGGGGACACACTACAATACCAAACAAGAACAATGCAGCAATGCCAGGGTTTTGTGAGCACTATACCCAAACACCAGCATCAGATACAATGTCCACAACACCAGTTGAGAACATCCAACACTGGTACTTGGTTGACCATGGTTCAAGTGGTCCAGCTGACTGGTCCTAGATGAACCACCCCAAGGCCCTCTTGTCAACAGGAATTCAAAGCCAAAGTGATGTGTTAGGGTTGGACCCCCCCAGCCACCAGGATCCTCTCCTCCCCTTCACTGGTCACCACACACAGCAAACGTGTGTGGATATTAAGATTTCAGAGGTGAACTGAAAGAACAAAACAATCCCTGGGAGGTCCCCTCACCAAATACAGGAATCCACACCAAGGGGAACAAAGTTTAACACTCCTACGAAAAGTGGGGCCTATTATGAAATTGCCATTTCATTTAAATACAAATTTATTAGCCTAATATTAATAACCTTTCAAGTTGCTCTGGGGCCTATTAGGCCCCACTTTTTGTAGGAGTGTTAAAGGGTAGATTGAATAGTACCTTACTTAATGTATCATGATAACATTTTAAAGTCATATCATCCTAAGATATTTACTAGAAAAAAAATGTTGGTTCAATAATAAAACTTTCAGCATTTTAATCATTAATTCAAAATGCAAAATTTATTTTAGTTCAATTATCTCATCATACACAATCTTTACTGCCTATTGTCATGTTGCCTTAAACGTTTATAATAATTTTACTATATACCGGCATATAATAAATAAATTACTATATAACAAAGTAAATAAATCATATTAATACATACAGAGAAAAGGCAACTTCTGATTTAAAAATATTTTAGACTTTTTGAAACACAAAACAACAGAAACCACTATAAAAATGTTAAAATAATTAATTTTAATTATATTAGCAAGAGTTAATAATAATCACTGAAAAGTGTTTTAATTTAGGCGTACCACCTTACTTTGACAAACATTCAAAAGCTGCTGTGGTTCCCAGGTACCAGCTCTAACAACATACCATGTTGAACGCCAGTACACCCTACTACGCTAGGCCTAACTCAGTAACTGAGTGAAGTTTAATCTTAAGACATGCCCACAATCACAATTCACCGCAAATAAATCGTAACCATTTTTGAGCAGAGCTTCGTGATGAAAGACTTCTTAAAACTACATAACTTTTGTCAATGCGGTTTTATAAAAAAATGAAACCATTTCCTTCTCAGTTAGGTAGCATGATACCTGTTGTACAGCAACATACAACACAGTATCAACACATTCCCTAGCGGCACTGCATTCAACAGTCTTTCCACGCCCTACTCACGAAATTGTCATATTTGAAGTTGTTTCTCTTTGCTAGATATCCTCGCAAAAAGCCAGTAAATATTTCTATTAACTAGTTCTTTAAAAGTTGTAACAGTTTCTTTTTCTCTTTTTGTTATTGTTCTGGCCGTCATTTGTTTATTTTTTTTTCTGCCAGACCTTAGCCAAAATATCAATGAAAAGAAAAAGTTATTTGAGATATACTTGGCAATAGGTTTTTAAAAATTAACAGTAAGATATAACATAAACATTTTTGCAAACGATGCCTCGAGTTTATCTTCTCGAAAACTAAACAATTTTATTCTATCAATATTTAGAATTGTATAATTATGAAAAAAGAATAATCTTTATAAATTTACAATACAGTTCAGTAGTTTGCCAATGTTAGTATTTTAAAAGCTTCTAATTTCACAGTTTTTTGTCTAGAAAATTTCGTAAACATAAATTTTTATTTTAGAGTTTGACTATTTTAATGTTATTGTTAAACTAACATTAAGTTATTAAAAAAGTAGAACAATTAAAGTATTAGAAATGATCATGTATTGGTATATGTGGATATAATTATTTAAAGATTCACGCTTTTTGTATATATTTATGAACGAGGTACAATGACCAAGAAATTTCTAATTGTTCTTTGACTGATAATTAAAAATATTTAAAGTTATCACACCATAATATAATACGAAAAGGACAAAAAGAGGCCTGTTTGAAATAAATTGTAATCCAACCTTTGTTATTCAAGTATTTATGAAGTTCTAAATGGGCTTCTTGCACTATCTCAAGCCAACCCATTCCAAAAACAAACAACTCTGTTAGAAAAATAAAACTAAACTGAAGATGACCCTTAACCTACTAAAAAATGTACTTGCGATCTCTTACCCTAATATTTTTATCATTAAATATGAAAACATATGTATGTGTGTGTGTTGTGTTATAGCAAAGCCACATCGGGCTATCTGCTGAGTTCATCGAGAGGAATCAAGCCCCTGATTTTAGATTTGTAAATCCGTAGACTTATCGCTGTACCTAGCGGGGAGGGGACGAAAAATATGATACATCGAAACTATCAATTCCCTTAATAATTTTAATATCTTAATCAAATTTCCTCGAGCTCTTTTTTTCTTTTCAAATAAAACAATTTCAGAGATCTCAACCTTTTTACATATAACAAACTAACAGCCCTTCTTCGAGTCTTTTTCAACTGTTTAATGTCTTTTTTTAAAAATAAGGAACCTAAGACTGAACACGCCACTCCAAATAAGGCGTAATATGTGACCTTACAATGAAAATATATCCTTTTTAACGTACATTCAATATTTAAGTAAATAAAATTCAAAATCCTATTAACTGTCATTTTGTTTTGACATAATATTATTCTAAACTTATCAGTTGTTTTATACGTAGTTTTGTTTTCCATATTGTGGTATTTTGTTGCTTTCAGGTTAAACTGATTTCATCAAAGAGTAGGGTAGGTTTACTTTATAATCGAATTTAAGCAAATAAATAAAGAGACTAGACACGATATGTGACACCAAACAAAAACAAAATGCGAGATGCAGCAGTAGTTTCCATCAATAAAAAAGCGTAACTTCAGTAAAATAACAAGGAACAGAGGCAGCTAGAATGACGTGATACGCAAAATATGGATCGCCTTGGAATAAACGCAAAAGTTAAAATGTATTTGTTCACCTCGATAAATTTAAAACAAAACAGTAAGTTCAGTCATTAAGACCTTTCTTCTCTTCCACATCAGGTCTCATAGGTCATCACCTGTCAACATTGGCGACAGTTAGTAGAAGTAGATTTTCTTGGGGTCCTGTCGTTTCCCTTACATCCAATTCTTGGCATAAGATCTACAGATCCCCCGTTGTCCTAAAGGACCCTAACTTCCACATCGACTGTTGATTTTGTGATGCTAGTCGTTGATTTTTTCGCCTTTGCTTTCATGCTTCAAGTTAATATTGATACTATTGTCGTTATCTGATTTATTTTATTTTTCTCTAATTTTTTTCTTCTCAAATTTAATTCGTCTTTCTAAATTTTAATATTTTAACCTTCATCTTGTATTTTAATATTAAGTCCACTTGGGCATTGAAATCACTAGTGAGGTGAAGAGAAAGAAAATTTTTAAGTGCCCCCAATAATATCTGCTCCTCAGCTTCTGCTTGGGATCAGATAAATTCAAACCGAAATAGCTTCAACGATCTTTGCTCCGCTCTTTCGCTATTTTCTGTAGATAACATCTTATCTGCCTGCTCGTAATAGATATGACTGCAATGCTGCACATTATGCAAGGATATCCCATTTAATGGTAGATCAGGTAATATCTCAATGTTACGGCCTCCCCTATTTTTGAAAGGAGACTTACTAAATGTTACCTAAATAGGGTATGTGTCTCAGGAATATAGTATTATAGAATTTGGTATATAATATTATTATATCTTAGTTAACCTTCCTCAGGTCCTCAGTTTGGTAAGTGATGTGTAAGTCATTTTCTTTGTAAATAGTATATCCTCCAAAAGTTTAACTTGTAATGCTTAGTAATTTGTATGAAACATTTTAGTATTTTAAAGAGATTTAAAAGAAACAACGATAAAGTAATGGCGCTATTCATCGTCTCAAACACTTATTTTGAATCTGAATAAAGACTGTGCATTTGTTTTTGTCAAGTCTATTTTTTCGTCTTACAGGAGGAGGAGGAATAATTGGTTGGTATTTAGGTTAAATTATTCTTTCGTTCTCCAAATGTCGAATGAAAAATAACCAGGGGCGGTCAGAAACTATTGTTTCTCTTCACCCCACAAAGGCAAGAATAAATTAGTCAACTGATTACGGAGAAAGTTAAGTGGACAGGAGTGGCATGTTAGTTATTTATCCAGAGCAATGGTCACGAATGACCTGGAAGTTGACAGTTTATTGAATTTAATTGAGGAGCGTCGGAAACAGCTGAGAAGCGGTTCTGCCGGCCGGAGAGACAACGAAGGATGACGAGGAAGGTTCAGCATAACACTCACAAGCGTCCGAAGAATTATGTTGTGAGAATATAGTTGACGTGGAGAGAGATGCAAACACAATACGCCGACATGATTAGGTCTCGTGACTTGAATGTATTAGCCTTTAAACACTTAAAATTTTGGATACTTAAGATTAAGATACTAAAGTGACGTACCTCTTTTCAGGACTGGGACCTATAGATCCTACGAACTTGTCTTACACGTACATTATTTTGAATTTAAATAGGGACTGTTCCATTGTTTTTGTACATTCGTATCAAATCTATATTCTTTCTCAAACACAATCAATGTTTGAGAACTCATGGTTATTTTATAAGAGATATAAAGTAAATTTATCCCATTATTCTAATATTAAGTTAATTTTGCCATAATATACCACAACAGTACAATACTTGAATGGCTTAAGAAACTGATCAATGAAACCACCAAGACCCTGTTGCAAAAGATTATAAGAATTCTTATATGTATATAAACGTGTAGTATATTATATAGACATTCCATGGATTTTCTTCCTTCTTATATTAATTTTGTATTATTATAAATTTATCAGCTATTCCAAGTACGTACAATTTTCACATAACATGTAGTCAAGAGAATCATGGAGCTGATTTTGCTCCACCTGATTATTCCTTTGTTACTCTGTTAAGGGCACATCCATTCTGTTCATAGGAGGAAACTGCTATAACAATGCATATTGTGGAAAATGTACAGAGCAGTGTTCTTGAGCATTAGGTTAGGTGGTATCTTGAGATTACAGCCTCCCCTATGTTTGAATGAGAATAAATGTCATATGGATAATACTAGTCACTCTGGGTAAAATCTGATATTACCTGTGAAGTAAGGAGTGTTGAATTTAAGCAGTCCATCATCTAACCAAATAGATATACTGTTTACGAATTCATCTATAATAAGTATCATGTCTAGTCTTTTTATTTCCTTCCTCTGAACTCAATATTAAGAAAAATTCAGTTCCACTCTGCAATAAATAATTGTCAGATCTCTTGGTACTTCAGTGGATGTATTCTTAATTTCTTGTGGAATAATCAGTTTTATTTGCATATACCATAGTTCAAATTTTCTGAGAATGCATGGGAGGCCTGAGACATCAACCTGAAATAATTTGTACTGTCAGGCAATCAAAACTGTAGTAGCTAGGTTTAGTATATTTTGGATTTGTTTGTTCAAAACCATATTTAGATGCTTGGAAATAAATGAATAAAAATCTAGTAAAATGTTTTGGTTTTCTGGCAAATCGTCTCAAGAAATCAGACATATAATTAATTTAATAAACATGGTATACTGCCCTTTATGGACTTTGTACCTGCTACAAGTCTTAGATGTTTGTGTTTTATCATCATAATTGACTTTAAGTGTTGTAGTTGAAGTACCTACTAATTTCACCATTCTATATTTAATTTATATGTTTAAGAGATATCTTTCATCTGTTACAGGGAGTAGATATTTCTATATTTTGTTGGCTATTTTTCTGATTGATCAGCTACAGTGTGCATATATTGGTGATGCAATTTTGGTATTGTAAGAAGAAATTTGTTCCAACTTTTGAGAAGGACAGTCTATCACTGATCTGATCATTAACGTCCCATTTAGTCAAGTATTTGAATTTCTTGTTAATGTAGTAGTAGTTTTGTCATAACACCTTTGAACTATTGCACCCACATACTCTGATAATATTTAATAAAACTTTCATCGCATTTTCTCTAGGTAGTTAATTACATCGACATTGATCAGATGTTGCAATATTGTAAATGTGATTGTGCTAATCCCTTCTTGTAAGTAAAGGTTACATAGTGATTATAGTACAACTTATATTTCAAGCTACTGTAAACATTTCTTTATAGAATTCAGAAAGGTAGTTTACTCAAAAAGATGACAAAGAACCCTGCATGTAGACATCTAATTGACCCCTTCCCCCTAGGACTTTTGACACTAAAAATTCATTTAATAGTTATGGTCAGTATAGCACAGACACCCCATTTTGTAACTTTGTGCTTAACAAGAATCAAACAAAATATGTAACCTAATGGATTGTAGGATACTACACTAAGGCTTTCATTCAAATATAAAACATGGCTATTTCTGTGATTGTGTCTATTGTTTTCAGTTTCCTGTTTAACTCAAGTTCAGCTCGTTCCTGTTTTTCAATTCTAGCAGTTAGACAAAAGTCCCAAATTGTAGAAGTTCAGTTAGTTATGTAAAACAATACTGTGCTGTTAGATAAAAGTTTTATTTCTATATTTACTTGTGTTTTGTTTTTCCTTTGCTGTCTGTGTTCACTTCACAACAGTGAAACTATCTGGTATATATAAGTTTCTCTGAATATGCAAACTGGTTAAAACTAAATGTTTGGCACTGTGATCAAAACTGTTGCTGCAGAATTAAACTTGAATGGTTTTATTTTTTGACTCTGTGTTATAGTAATGTTTATAATTTGTATTATAATGTATAACAAAAGTTAATGATATGTAAATCTTAAGATGCAGATAAGGAAATAAAACTGATAATGCAGAATTAACTTGACAATGTTTTAAGGTCTAAGAAGAATTGATTTGGAAAATTACTTTATATTTTGTTTTAATTTAGAAAGGCAAAACCTTTTGTTTAGCAAAAGTTCAGAGTAATTAGGAAATCTTGCATTTTAAAATCCACCTTACACATGTTGTGAAATATTTCTTGGCTATGTGTAACTTGCACATTTTTGGGCTCTCACATCAGATGTTGTTGGAAATTTAATTTTGACCCTCTGTATAATTTCTTTAGCAATTTTAAAATGTCTAAGCTTAAAAACATATGGTATAGTCTGGTGTTCATATTTTCACAGCACAAACAGGTAGGGTCTGCCTACAAGAGTTTCAAAGAACGTCAGATCGAGAGTTAGAATCAGTTTCTCCTGAAATACCAATTTTGTCAACAGAGACAGAATCAACATATAAAATTATGAAAGCACAATCAAAGCACAAACACAATAAACTGACATAAAACAAGAGCAAGCATTTGCTATGGGCTTATGGGATTGGCAAGTGACAGTTACTGATGTCTGGTGTACCCAGAATGCCATTAAAGCCTCTGACATCAGAGAGGGATGCACAAGAGTGTGGGATGTCGAGGTTGTATGTGGTCTGGAAGATCCAAGACTGAAGAGATTGAGCTGTATAGGACTCCTAGGTGTTTATCATCCAGAGTAACCCAACTCCAGCTGTGGTCAAAGACAATGGAATGCTGTTAGGGAAAAAATGAGGTATAAGTTATGTATGGAGTCTTTCAACAGGAGCTGTTTTACTAGCAGGTTAAACAGCAAGCCTCAAAAGGTGAAGACAGTAAATCAAAGAGACCCTCTGAACAAGGAGGTATCATGTCAGGACAACAATGGCTTGTGTAGAAACCAAAGGTTACATGGAGTTGACGAATTACCATCAGTAGTTAATCTATTATTCTACTCGCTATTTGTCCAAGAGTGAGAGTTTCTGAGCATGTCTACCATGTTGTACCCACTATATCAAGAGCATCTTGGTCAAAGGCTGCTGTGGTCCCTAAGTACCAGCTCTAACAACACACTACATTGAATGTACACAACTACACCTAACTCAGGATAAAAATTTCTTAAAACTCCATAACTTTTGTCAATGCAGGTTTACAAACAAATGAAAACATTTCATTCTTTATTAAGTAGCATGATACAGTATTAATAACATATAATAGTGTATAAAATTTGAAACAGTTTTATGACTTGAAACAAAAACTCACAAAAATGAAAAATAAAACCCACAGTTAAGATGAAAATTGTTGAAGATGTTTGTAGTAATCCATGACAAAGTGAAGTTAAATTATTAGAAAGAAAAGTAAATTTAAAGTTGTAAGTTAAGAAAAACTTAACTATATATATAAACATTTGAATGTGTGTTCACAAAGTGAAAATCATATGGTTTTGAATGAACTGCACGTATTCGTTTTTTAGACCTAAATATGCTGAGAAAGTCCAAATAAATTGTATTTAGTGTTAATGATACGAGATTTGTAGCACATGATCAAGAAAGTTGGTTGAAAAAATTCTGAACAGAAAAACACAAGCATATTACTTATATAGATTCAGCTACAGCTATATTTCAATACTATTTATAATGACGTTTATTAGTTACCAAATTACAGAATATTCTATTTCTACATTTACAGTCCTAAGAATATAGATACAAGTTGCTCTTCACTTAAAAATAGACCTCTTAGTGTTATGTGCAAGATGTTTTTTAAAATACAGTTTGATGTTTAATCAAGTCAGAGGCAAGTTTAGTCTTGCAAAATGTAAATAACATTTAAATCTTTAGAATTTTGAACCCATATTAAATTAATTTAATATATAGAAGGGTATTTTATTCCACTGTTGAATTATTTCCTTACATTTGTTGAACACTTTACACAAGTTATGATAAAATAAACTAATCACTATTTACTAATATTATAGAATTTTATTCAACTCATAGTTGTGTTTTAACTATTATAATACAATTTTGTACTGTTCATTGTATGAAAGTATTATAAACATGACAAAACAGACTCAACTATCATATATCTGGCCTTGTATAGTTTCAACTAATTTTTTTGCTCTATACCAATAAAAACTTGCAAGACAATGAAAAACAACATTTAATATTCCAAGTAAACTGAACAAGTTATTTCTGTACAGGTGGCACAAAACTTTTTATGTCAATCAATAAAATAAAGTTGTCAACATTCACTTTGTAAAAACTTGAAATGTTTACATAAGAGAACATTTAATGAAACACTTATAAGCTTCATGTTAGTTTAACAAAAACTTTTGGGCAAAGTATAAAAATAAAAACTTTAATTTTACTAAATCAGTAAGTAGTGCTTTATTTTATTAAAGATTTAGATTTAATTAATAAAATCAATTAAAATCGTTTTCTTAGCTAATTTCCATAAATCAAACATTAGGTAGTGTTTTCTAACTTTGAAATACTGGAGTAGGAAGAAAACTCTTGCTCCTAGTCAGAAAATTTTATTTTCATTTTTTTTTCTCTTTATATTCTTCTTTAGCAGTAAATTTTATTAGTCTCCAAATTTAAGTACATTATAATACCAATAAAGAGTACTTTTCACTAGCACAAGTTAAATGTGGTGATTGGTTACATAAAGTTCAGTAAAAACAGCCATTGATAGTTTAAAAGATATAAAAATGCAATAATACAGAATAATTAAAATGGTCAGATCTTTCAGTGTTACAGTAAATACTTTGGACAACATAGTATTACCATGTATTACAAAAGATATTACAGTGAAAGAAATAATTTGTGCAGTAATGCCAATGTTCTTGAGAAATACAGTAGAAATTGTTTTTCCTCATGTATTCCAGCCTCTTAGTATCATCTAATGAAATAAGAAAAACATTATGTGCACACACGACAGTCTATGATATGTCTTTCTAGTATATGTGTTTTCATCGAATATTAAAAAATCATAAAGCATGAATAGTATTATAAATAATTAAGAACAATTATTTAATCTCATCATATTTAACTGAATGTTTTTGTAAATAATGTTTATAACAGATTTACCATTATGTTTACTTTGATATTTACACTTGTTTTTTCAGTATAGTTTTCATTTTTGCCTGTGACATATATTGTTAGATGTGTACTGCATAAGTCCTGCCTGTTCTCGAAATTTGTAGAAGATTCTTGAGAGTAAGAATCAACAATACTTGTTTTACAAAAATCCTGGCATGCTCAATCATTTTTGAAAGTTCAAGAAACTTGCATGATTATTATATGAAACCCATGCAATGAAAGAATAATACTGTTATTGGTAAGCTACAGTCAGTTTGCTATAGGCCCTGGAAGCTATAATTGTGATTAACTCCTATTAATTGGAAAACTACAGAATTGGACCAGGAATGTTTGCATATTTGAACATTACAAATTGTTAAACTTTAGTGAATTAACTTTGGATATTAGTATTTCTACAAGAATATCAAATATTTTTGCCAGAAAAAGTCAGCTTGTAAGGTTGCGAGACCAATCAAGTTAGCTAGCTTAAACGAAGTGTGGCAAAATCAACTTAGAACCAATTTGCTCACCATGGACCTGGATCATCAATACAATATTCAGTTCTGGACTGGATGTAAGACTCGGTATTGTCTGTAAGCTTGTAAAACTCATATATAAATCATTATTTGTAATAACTATTGTTATAAATTGTATTGTTTTTTGGTTTGTATATTAAAATATATTTGTGTTAAATAAGAAAATTGTGTATAAATCTTGTTGGCAAATATCAAAAACTTAATACATATTGACATTTAGTTAACTTCTAAATTCAAATTTCCTGTTATTTGAAATAGTAATACATAATTTATATAACATATATCGGATATTTGTCCGAAATAAATTATAATGTGTAACATACTATACTGTTGTTCCAAGTTCTCCTTTTTTATAAAATTAATTATATTATGGATGGACAATTTTTTTTTTTTTTTTACTATTTGAACTACAAGAAAAGTGAAGATCAGTGCATAGTTTCTTTTCCTGCAGCTTCAAATTCATTATTAAAAATATCACACTTATTCAGTAAGATTTTCTGAGATTTTTTTCACTTTTTAATGAATAAAATTGCAAATCAGTCCACAAACCAAAGAAGCAGTCACTAAAAATAGCTACATAGGCAAACACAGAACAGTCCCTTAACACAAACCACTATTATGATGTATTCCTGGATGATTCAGCATCGTTTCCACTCGCTAAACCTTCAGTAGCCTTTTCATTACCAGTAGCCACACCACAGGACATTGCTAAGAATTGTTTCCCTAGTTCTTGAAGTCTGTCTTCGGCAGATGTAAGTCGTTGCTCAAGAATTGACATTGTCTAGAAAAGGTTCAGAAAAAATTGGCAAAGCCTGTGAGAAGAAATGTTTATTGATGAAAAGCAAATATATGTTTTTGAGAGCAAGAAAACTATATTAGCCACCCCAAAGATAATGATAATTTACACTCATCTACAAGTTAATATTTTTCTCAAATAAATGAAATTAAAAATAGGTAAACATCTAAAATAATCTCATTTATAGAATATTTATTGATACTGGTACATACTGAATTTTAAAAATGTAAAAGTATGTAATATGCAGATACCATAGATCTTGCTCTCCTACATTGTTTTCCCAAGTAAAAAAAATATTATTTTCTAGAATTCTTATTTTTAGTGTGGAAAACATGGTCAAGATTGTAAACAAATTCAACCCTAGGTGTTATTTTCTGTAACAGGATATGGTCAAGGAGTCATGGTTGAACTTGTATCTTACATCAATCATTTTCTATATGTGGGGACTTCTCCTTATGAGTACATGGAACAAAGCTATCCATGCATATTTTCTAACTAATTTTGAGGTTAAGTAGCTACAGAGAGAATGTTGACTATGAAAATATATCTATTATAAAGATTCATTTCTCTGAGAAACAGTAAAGAAATGTTGTAGAAGTCTCTCTGTTTCTGTGCCTTGTGATATCCATTAAATGTGCTTGTTTATAGTTTTCATTGGAAACTCCTCAACACAACTGTCAAATAGTTTTATACCTACAGAGATAGTTTCAGTCTGCTTTTTTTAGTTTTCTTTACACAATAGTTATGTTCCAGAAATTAGTCACATAAATCAAACAGTATTTTTGAGTAACACACAATGTGTGCAATCTTGGCAAGAATGCCATTAGTCAAGCCTTAATATGCTGCAGGAGCGCTGCCTATGTAGTCAACATAATATATCTACAGAAAATATCAACTCCAGTGTGAAACATGATAACTTAATTTTAATGACTTAGTGGTATGACCAAACAGACCCTACAACCATCTGGCTACTGCACAGACAACCATAATGTTACTTTAACTATTGTGTGTCATGTTATTGCAGGCGTTATCATAATAAAGTGTCTGCATTGGCTAAACCTTGGAGCACACAGTGAGTAAATGCTTCTATTTCTGCCATTACAATGCACAAATTACTTGATAATTGCATTAATCCAAATTTGCAAGTGCATAAATCAAGAAATGGTGTTATTCCATCAGTTGCATTAATCCAAAGATCTGTAAAACAAATTTACATTACTCAAAAACTATCTGTACTTTTAAATCATCATACAATATTTCTTTCTACTTGACCTTTCAGTCATTATTCTAGTTATTTCTTTTCCCTCACTTCCTTAACACAGTGCTTTTTTTCAAAATCACATCATGTTTCATGCTACTTTCAATAAATCACTACACTTGTCATTCTAAATACTAGACTTCCAAACCTCTCATTGTTACAAAGTCCAGATAACCATGTATGGTCAATCCTAACTTTGGAAAACTGCACTAACAAAAGAAGGGAATGTATCAATCTACAATAGATACTTTACCTAATAGCATTACAAATTTATACTCACCTGTGTCAGAAGGTCCAATTGTGATACAATATGCTGAAGTGTTTGGTTAAGTTGAGGAGGAATGGAAGTTTTTCCTTCTAATTGTGTTGCAACAGAATCTTTATCTTCTAGGTTTATCTTTTCTGTACAAGTTCTAATATCACTCTGAGGAAAGATAAGCCTTTATAATACATTTACAGTAAGTTTATAGAAAAGTAACATGTTTCAAAGGAGTGTTTGAATCCTATGAAAACAGCCAAGTCTGTTTAATAAGTGTTTTCATTTTCAGTACGTAATTATTTATTTTTCTTCTGATCTATGTTGTTTTAATATGCAGATTATTGAAAATCATCTGTGTTAAAATCAGAAAGAAGTTCGATGGAACAATAAAAAATATTTATTTTTACATCATAAAAGTATTCATAAAATAATTTCACCAATTAAAGGTATTTGGTGACCATGACAATGAATTAATTGAGCTATTCTCATCAAATAGAATAAGATAAAAACTGACATTAATCTGAATTTTCTGGAGCTTTAAATATATTAAAGAAAAACAAATATATTGAATGTTATCACTTTTCTGATCAATGTATTTCTATCTCACTTGCTTCCTCTCTACTATTGTAAAGTTAAGCTTGATTTTTAGATAAGAAATGATGATTTCTGTATGATAAAGGTAGAAATAATGAGCTGAATGATTTTATCTACCTTACACAACTTCAGCAAATTAAACTGGTGGACTTTTATGAACTTATTTAATTGAACTTTGACTATGTTTGCTATAGTTTGAGTTAATAACGTACTGGTAACTATTGGCACCTTTATAGAAGAGAAAGCACAACAGGATAAAATATATAGTAGTCAGAATTACATTGAATCTTTCAGTCACACATCAGAATTTATCAATAACATGAAATGGGAAAGAACACACGTATTAAAATATACACTTAACTGTATTTAACTCTTAAATAGCAGGAATGTTGTGGGTAGTGGCATCAGTTGATCGTGGCTGCCATTTTAAGGGTTAACAAAACACAAACTCCTTGAGTGATGAATCATATAAACATAACTGCACAAGTTACATGAAAAGTTTTAGTTGATTAGACAAAAGAAAAATCTAAAATTGGTTATTAGACAATTTCTAAATTTATGAACTAGATTCTGTACAAGAGTAATAATAATAATAAGCAAACTTATTTGTGAATATAAAAAATTGAAATGTCAAGAAAGGGCCACTCAGATAATATATAAATTTAACTTGTGAAAGTTACCTTCATCTATATGTAGTTTTGGTTTTTTCAATACAGGCAGATAATATAGTTGGAAAACTTTATAGTGTCCTGCTTCTTATTCATTACTGAGAAGGTGATGAATGAACTCCAGTAAAGTGTATAATGTTTGTGATTTGTGAAAAAGAAACAACTGTAACAAAATCACTATAGATCTCAGTTACTGGGGCAAGCTTTTGTTGTTAAGCACAGATTCACAATGGGCTATTTGTGCTCTGCCCACCAAGGGTATAAAAAACTGATTTCATAGTGTTACAAGTCTTCAGGCTTACCACTAATCCACCAGGGGCACCAAAGTACACATTTTGGACTTTAATGTTACATATTAGCATTCTACCAAGTATGCTACCAAGTTTTAAAAATATGATAAATAGTTTGAAATAAGCAGATTTATTATAAAGATATTTCAAAATTACAGCTTTAATCCCAGTTACATGGCAATGTTAATGACAACTTTTTATAATACTAGTTTAACACTGCAATTAAAAGAGGGATCATTTCTAAATGTAGAACTCACAGTGGATATACCAGGTCCTATATCTGTTATCTCAGGGTCTGACACAGCCATATTTTTCAATGTGATCCTTGCATCTACCTAAATATTGTAAAAATAACAAAATACATTTAAATACATTTTTAATTTTGGAGTGTTCACTTTAAGAAAAAGAACAAGTATATTTTCAGTAGACTTTAAAAATACAGGTTTCACAAGCATTAGAAATGAATACCTACTTGTCCTTTTACCTATACACAGAGTTGTTCACCCATTTCACAGATTAAAAAAAAAATTATACTCAATATTGTAAAAGATATATTAATAAATAGTTCAAAAACATTCTGTTATTCTTGGAAGAGATCCTTCTCTCAGTCAGTTTATATAAAAAAATCTTGAAAAAGCAGAATAATTTTCATTTTTTCAATAAATGCACACAAAAAAATTTAAAAGCTTCTAGTATATTCATAGAAAAGATGAAATAACCAACTTTAGTTGAGTGTAAAATTCTTCTCATTTCATTACTATTTTTTAATTATTTATTATTAAATTGTTTAAGGGGAAAAGAAACTACATAAAGTCAAGTTAAAAATAAAACAAAAAAAACGTTCAAAGCAAAATTTATGAAAATGGAAATATATTAAAAAATGGATATTTTTTCATAGAAAGTAGTAACATTCATTATTGTAACACAAAGAATCATTTAGTACGTGTAACGTCAAATGAAGACAGTAATGAAAATGTCTAGTGTAACCTAAAGTTCATTATCACAAATAAGAGAATTATTAAAGTTTGAACTACATAGAATAACTTTTAATTTTTTCTTAGTATTTAATACGAGGGCTGTTCAAAAAATACGCGGACTGACGTCATAAAACAAAATGTACTTTATTTAGAAGTTACAGGTCTGGGCCCCTTCAAAGTACTCTCCTCCCCAACGCACACACTTATCCCAACGGTGTTTCCACCTGTTGAAACAGTCCTGGTACGCTTCTTTTGTAATGTCCTCCAGCTCCTTCGTCGCATTTGCCTTAATCTCGGGAATCGTCTCAAATCTTCTTCCTTTCAAGGGTCTTTTGAGTTTGGGGAACAAGAAAAAATTGCAAGGAGCAAGGTCAGGTGAGTAGGGGGGGTGGGGAAGAACAGTGATCGAGTGTTTGGCCAAAAACCCACGAGTTCTGAGGGCTGAATTTTGCAGCAACGCAGTGCATCTTCAATTTTTCGGTCAAAATCTCTTAACAAGATCCAACTGATATCTCACACTCTTCAGCAAACTCCCTGACAGTCAGATGTCGATTTGCCCACACCAGGGTGTTGATTTTGTTGACGTGTGGGTCGTCAGTTGACGTGGAAGGACGTCCAGGATGCTCATCATCTTCAATGGACTGTCGACCATCCTTAAAACGTTCATGCCACTTGAAACATGCCGTACACTTCATAGCAACATCACCGTAAGCCGTGTTAAGCATAGCAAAAGTTTCAGTCGCAGATTTTCCAAGTTTAACACAAAATTTCACAGCAAGTCGTTGATCCTTCAGGTCATTCATTCTGAAATCCGCCAAACGAAAAAAATCGCACTTCACTTAAAATCGCGTAGCTAATACACAAATGAAGATATCTGCAATCGAGAAATGGCTTCGTAATCAGCTGATCTGTGCGAACCTAGCGACACCAAGCGGATTCCCCTGGAACCAATTGGAGCCACGCAATTCAAACAGTCCACATATTTTTTGAACAGACCTCATATTCTAGTGAGATAAGTTTTTATGTTAAGAACTGACATTTTAATAATCATAAACTACATCAACTTACCTCAGTTGGCCTTCCTGGTTTTTTTGGAATTCTTGGAGATATGTCTTGGATATGTGGTGGAGGTTCTGTTACTAAATTAGATTGTTGCTGAGATTTCACTACAGAATCTGAATATGCATGGTGGAAGTTAGTTTTCCATACCATGACCTGCAAGTGGATTGATGAAGATGCTGTTTTGAAAACAAGAAATATTTCTTTTCTTTTCTTGAAATGATATTCTCGAAAAACATAGATAATTATTACTTCACATGGGGAAGTATAAAGCATTATGTGAATTCTATTCCACACTGTCATAGTGTCAAATATTAAAGTGTAACAAGAGGCTAAAGAGTGAGTAAGTTCAAAGAGATGGAACAACAAACAAGAAAGCTATGAAGGGTGAATCATGTCAAGAAATATTAACAATGACAAACCTACTTGGATACAATTAACATTATTACACGAAGTTTTCTTCCAGAATTTACATCATAGTAATAATATTAAAATTAAATACAAAGAAACTCTATTTAAAATTAATCAGTACAGGGATACTATCATTATATGCCTTAAAATATTGTGTTACAATAAAACATTAATGATCTTTAAGTAGTTTAATTTTTTTTACTTTATGATGTATATTTACATTAATAATGGTAGAAAATGCATAGTATGTCTGCATACTACACAGACAACAAGTAGACATCCTTTTCGGTTAGCTAATTTACCACTATAGTGAATAGTTCTATTTTGTGGAGCAAAGAACCAATTTTCTTTAAAGTCAATGGTGATGGTTTGTAAACTATTTTAAATCAACATTAATGGGTTATGGAAAGTGAATGTAAATTATTAATGCTATTAATTGACCCTATGGTAATAAAAAAAAAACAACAGAATAACTGAAAAAACTGTTTATTCATGATTATGTAATAATGCAATTTAAGGAAAATGCAGTAATTGCATACTCTTATCCAATAATAAATTATCAATGAAATAATAATGACTAATTAATCAGTGATAGAATAAGTTAATGCAGATAAGGATTCATCAGAGCACAGATAAAATAATTTTGATAGTTCTATTTGTTAATGCCCAAAGTAATTGTAACACTTTTTCTATTTTACGTACTGAATGACTTTCATACGAGTAGTCCACGGACATGATGCAAGAATCTTGTCATTTTACCCAGAGTTGGTGTATCAACACTCTGGTCACTACAAAGATTTGAATACCAAATTTTAGTATTGTAAGTCCTTTAAATTATCACTTACCTAATGTGGAATAATGTAGAAAATAATTGTTTAAAGAATCACGTTGTTGGATGGATTAGGAAGCGGTAGCGTGCATTGAAAACCAATCAGAAAACCCAAGACTACAAACAATGGGTACAAGTTTCATTTATCTACTTAAATTAGGATTGCAAACAGTTTATGGAACGAGAAATTTGTTTAAAGTTGCAACAAAGTTGAAATATCAACTTAATTTTCATGAAAAAAACTGGTCAAGCCATATTGAGTTTAAACAGCTGTTTATTTTGATGTATTGAAACATTTAATCAACATGCATACATCTTCCTTGTTGACCTTATGAGTTTCCATACTCCATATCCTGAACTTTATCCCTATCTTCTTTTTGATATCATAGAGGTAAAGAATGATTTGGGCATGTAATTTTGAAGTAAAAGAAATTTGGTTTTCTTTAAAATACAAAGAAATGTCCAGAGTTTAATGACAATAAAATGCAATTGATACTTTATTTTAGTAACTGAGCTGATGTATAGTTGAAGTTAAATATTAGGGTGGCATGCAGCAATAAACTAGATATTTTGGGTTGCATTCTTTATCATTATTATGCATGCCACAAGTCTTCTGCACACCCCCCTCCTTTAGTAGAATCAGATGATTAAAACATGTCTCTCAAGCATCGTTTCTCCACCAAAAGGAGCATAGTACACTCATAACATGACTCCCCTCTACATGCCTCTACTGAATTATCACTTTGAAGTTTGGCAGATGGTAGCAACACTGAAAATGAGTGGGGAAGAATGGTGGGAAGTGTGAGAAAAAGGGAAGTACCTATCAGAAATACATATTCATTATAGGAAAATTATAAATTTCTATATGGTGCTTCCTTCTACTCAGAATATCAGCAAGAATCCCACATTAATTAGAAGGAGGGACCAGAGTAATGGAAAAATAGAAGTACCCCCCAAAAGCATCTTAAGAATGCCTCCATATACAAGATAGTCGGATCTGAAGACCAAAAGAGGGGAGCTGCACCACTTCTGATCCAAGTATACTCTTTGCTCATATATGTATAGTGTGTAGAAAATGAAAGGAGTACATCCAAGGTGGAGAGTATGCAGTAAGAAAGTGATCCTAACTGAAGCAAGATATAACAACTCAATCTCATAATCAGAACAGTGGGTAAACAAGGATGCATCCTAAGATATAGAGTGACTGGGGCATGGTGGATTGTACTTGGTAAATCAACTACATCCACAGCCTATTCTTGGGGTACTGACATTTGTGCAAGGTTGGGATGAAGATCATAAAGTGTTCACCTTAAACCCAAGATCTGCAAAACTGAAAACCATTTCAATCCCTGGCTACAACACAGAATTAACTCAGAGCTATTGATCTGGGAATTGGACACCTGGTATATAAAGGATGTCTACTGTATGTAATCAACTCCACCAACTGTGAAACAGGATGGAACTTTCCAAATGTCAATAACATTCCAACAAGAAGAGAGAGCAAGAGATAGCCAAGGATAGAACTAGAGCAATCCCACATATCACAGCTGTGAACCACAACATAGACAGAAGAAAATAGACCACCTGAAACCTGTGTGAGGATATATGTTGATTGGTTTCTCCCAAATCCAAACTAAGACCACAGATAGGA